>NW_026610420.1:0-77500 GCF_029499605.1 Hyla sarda
TACTGGGCCTCCGTAGCGACGTTATCACGTCGTTGCGCAAGCCGTTCCTATTGGATGACGGGACGGAGTCGTCATGACAAAGTCAGAGGGAGACCTGTATGCAGGCCCCAGACCAGCCCAGGAAACACCGGAGGAAGGCCCGGAGCAGCACGGAAAGGTGAGTGAACCTGCCTGGGCTGCTTCAACTGCTATCCGGCAGCAGCTTAAGCATTATGCGCTGCCGGATAGCAGTTGATGCATGGCCCCGACATTTGGTATACTGATAACGAATGTATTCGTTGTTCATTAGCATGCATATTTGTTATGCGTTAGTTAACGAATGCATTCGTTAACTGTATATTCATATTCGTGTGCTTTTTTGGGATTTTGTGAATTTTTTTTCCGTGCATTCTTTTCGGAACGAACATCCCAAAATGGGAAAATTCGTTTTACGAAACAAATTGCACATGTCTATTGTATTACTAGTTAGGGTTTAGGTGAATTTTTTTTCCCAATGAGGAATCATGGACGTATTATACAGCATATCAAATTATTTGTGTTTTTTCCTATCTTCTCAAGAATAAATATATATGAGAGATAAAGTAGTCCTATGCATGTTTTGGTTTCCAAATATATATTTTTTCAATGAAGCATTGCTTTGTCTACAAGATTTTTCTTGTCTTTTGATGCTCTCATTAAGAAGAAATGTTTAAGAGTGAGAGCAGTAGGGTCAGGGTCCAGGTCCGGAAGGATTGTGTAGCTGATAAAATTTACAGAGTGATTTGGTTCTCTCCTTAAGTTGAAATGTCTCAGGAATATAGTATCTTTTATATGTTTCAAGTCATCATGTTAGGTATTGTATTACCGGTTAATGTTTATTTTTTTTCTCAATGAAGAATAATGGATGTATTATACCTAGCCTATCAAATTATTAGTGTTTTTCCTATCTTCTCAAGAATAAATATATATGAGGGCAGTAGTGTTAGGGTTGTGTAGCTGATAAGATTTCAAGTGCTATTTTGTTCTCTGCTTAACTTGAAATGTACCAGGAAGATAGTATCTTTGTGTATCTGATATGAGGAGTAGGGGTAGGATTTCCCAAGGAGGGATTGTGTAGCTGATAAGATTTTAAGTGTGATTTGGTTGTCTCCTTAAGTTGAAATGTACCAGGAAGATAATATCTTTGTATAGCTGATAAAAGTGAGAGGGTTAGGGTTAGGGTTAGGGTTAGGGTTAGGGTTAGGGTTAGGGTTAGGGTTAGGGTTAGGGTTAGGGTTAGGGTTAGGGTTAGGGTTAGGGTTAGGGTTAGGGTTAGGGTTAGGGTTAGGGTTACCCCAGGAAGGATTGTGTAGCTGTTAAGATTTTAAGTGTGATTTGGTTCTCTCCTTAAGTTTAAATGTACCAGGAAGAAAGTATCTTTGTGTAGCTGATAAAAGTGATAGGGTTAGGGTTAGGGTTAGGGTTAGGGTTAGGGTTAGGGTTAGGGTTAGGGTTAGGGTTAGGGTTAGGGTTAGGGTTAGGGTTAGGGTTAGGGTTAGGGTTAGGGTTAGGGTTAGGGTTAGGGTTAGGGTTAGGGTTTCCCCAGGAAGGATTGAGGAGCTGATAAGATTAAATATGTGATTTTGTTCTCTCCTTAAGTTGAAATGTACTAAGAAGATAATATCTTTGTGTATCTGATAAGAGTGAGAGCGGTTAGGGTTAGGGTTAGGGTTAGGGTTAGGGTTAGGGTTAGGGTTAGGGTTAGGGTTAGGGTTAGGGTTAGGGTTAGGGTTAGGGTTAGGGTTAGGGTTAGGGTTAGGGTTAGGGTTAGGGTTAGGGTTACCCCAGGAAGGATTGTGTAGCTGTTAAGATTTTAAGTGTGATTTGGTTCTCACCTTAAGTTGAAATGTACCAGGAATATAGTGTCATTGTGCAGCTGATAAGATTGAGAGCAGTAGGGTTACGGTTACCCCAGGAAGCATTGTGATTTGGTTCTCTCTTTAAGTTGAAATGTTCCAGGAATATAGTATCTTTGTATTTCTGATAAGAGTGAGAGCGTTTAGGGTTAGGGTTAGGGTTGCTAATAAGAATTTCAGTGTGATTTGGTTCTCACCTTAAGTTGAAATGTACCATGAAGATAGTGTCATTGTGCAGCTGATAAGAGTGAGAGCAGTAGGGTTACGGTTACCCCAGGAATGATTGTGATTTGGTTCTCTCCTTAAGTTGAAATGTACCAGGAAGATAATATCTTTGTGTATCTGATAAGAGAGGGTTAGGGTTAGGGTTAGGGTTAGGGTTAGGGTTAGGGTTAGGGTTAGGGTTAGGGTTAGGGTTAGGGTTAGGGTTAGGGTTAGGGTTAGGGTTAGGGTTAGGGTTAGGGTTAGGGTTAGGGTTAGGGTTAGGGTTAGGGTTAGGGTTAGGGTTGTGTAGCTGAAAAGATTTTATATTTGATTTTTTTCTCTCCTTAAGTTGAAATGTACCAGGAAGAAAGTATCTTTGTATAGCTGATAATAGTGAGGGGGGTTGGGGGATGGAAGGGTTACCACAGGAAGGATTGTATAGCTGTTAAGATTTTAAGTGTGATTTGGTTCTCACCTTAAGTTAAAATGTACCATGAAGATAGTGTCATTGTGCAGCTGATAAGAGTGAGAGCAGTAGGGTTACGGTTACCCCAGGAAGGATTGTGATTTGGTTCTCTCCTTAAGTTGAAATGTACCAGGAAGATAATATCTTTGTGTATCTGATAAGAGTGAGAGGGTTAGGGTTAGGGTTAGGGTTAGGGTTAGGGTTAGGGTTAGGGTTAGGGTTAGGGTTAGGGTTAGGGTTAGGGTTAGGGTTAGGGTTAGGGTTAGGGTTAGGGTTTCCCCAGGAAGGATTGTGTAGCTGATAAGATTATATATGTGATTTTGTTCTCTCCTTAAGTTGAAATGCACTAAGAAGATAATATCTTTGTGAATCTGATAAGAGTGAGAGCGGTTAGGGTTAGGGTTAGGGTTAGGGTTAGGGTTAGGGTTAGGGTTAGGGTTAGGGTTAGGGTTAGGGTTAGGGTTAGGGTTAGGGTTAGGGTTAGGGTTAGGGTTAGGGTTAGGGTTAGGGTTAGGGTTACCCCAGGAAGGATTGTGTAGCTGTTAAGATTTTAAGTGTGATTTGGTTCTCACCTTAAGTTGAAATGTACCAGGAATATAGTGTCATTGTGCAGCTGATAAGATTGAGAGCAGTAGGGTTACGGTTACCCCAGGAAGCATTGTGATTTGGTTCTCTCTTTAAGTTGAAATGTACCAGGAATATAGTATCTTTGTATTTCTGATAAGAGTGAGAGCGTTTAGGGTTAGGGTTGTTAGGGTTGCTAATAAGAATTTCAGTGTGATTTGGTTCTCACCTTAAGTTGAAATGTACCATGAAGATAGTGTCATTGTGCAGCTGATAAGAGTGAGAGCAGTAGGGTTACGGTTACCCCAGGAATGATTGTGATTTGGTTCTCTCCTTAAGTTGAAATGTACCAGGAAGATAATATCTTTGTGTATCTGATAAGAGTGGGTTAGGGTTAGGGTTAGGGTTAGGGTTAGGGTTAGGGTTAGGGTTAGGGTTAGGGTTAGGGTTAGGGTTAGGGTTAGGGTTAGGGTTAGGGTTAGGGTTAGGGTTGTGTAGCTGAAAAGATTTTATATTTGATTTTTTTCTCTCCTTAAGTTGAAATGTACCAGGAAGAAAGTATCTTTGTATAGCTGATAATAGTGAGGGGGGTTGGGGGATGGAAGGGTTACCACAGGAAGGATTGTATAGCTGTTAAAATTTTAAGTGTGATTTGGTTCTCACCTTAAGTTAAAATGTACCATGAAGATAGTGTCATTGTGCAGCTGATAAGAGTGAGAGCAGTAGGGTTACGGTTACCCCAGGAAGGATTGTGATTTGGTTCTCTCCTTAAGTTGAAATGTACCAGGAAGATAATATCTTTGTGTATCTGATAAGAGTGAGAGGGTTAGGGTTAGGGTTAGGGTTAGGGTTAGGGTTAGGGTTAGGGTTAGGGTTAGGGTTAGGGTTAGGGTTAGGGTTAGGGTTAGGGTTAGGGTTAGGGTTAGGGTTAGGGTTAGGGTTTCCCCAGGAAGGATTGTGTAGCTGATAAGATTATATATGTGATTTTGTTCTCTCCTTAAGTTGAAATGCACTAAGAAGATAATATCTTTGTGAATCTGATAAGAGTGAGAGCGGTTAGGGTTAGGGTTAGGGTTAGGGTTAGGGTTAGGGTTAGGGTTAGGGTTAGGGTTAGGGTTAGGGTTAGGGTTAGGGTTAGGGTTAGGGTTAGGGTTAGGGTTAGGGTTACCCCAGGAAGGATTGTGTAGCTGTTAAGATTTTAAGTGTGATTTGGTTCTCACCTTAAGTTGAAATGTACCAGGAATATAGTGTCATTGTGCAGCTGATAAGATTGAGAGCAGTAGGGTTACGGTTACCCCAGGAAGCATTGTGATTTGGTTCTCTCTTTAAGTTGAAATGTACCAGGAATATAGTATCTTTGTATTTCTGATAAGAGTGAGAGCGTTTAGGGTTAGGGTTAGGCTAATAAGAATTTCAGTGTGATTTGGTTCTCACCTTAAGTTGAAATGTACCATGAAGATAGTGTCATTGTGCAGCTGATAAGAGTGAGAGCAGTAGGGTTACGGTTACCCCAGGAATGATTGTGATTTGGTTCTCTCCTTAAGTTGAAATGTACCAGGAAGATAATATCTTTGTGTATCTGATAAGAGTGGGTTAGGGTTAGGGTTAGGGTTAGGGTTAGGGTTAGGGTTAGGGTTAGGGTTAGGGTTAGGGTTAGGGTTAGGGTTAGGGTTAGGGTTAGGGTTAGGGTTAGGGTTAGGGTTAGGGTTAGGGTTTCCCCAGGAAGGATTGTGTAGCTGATAAGATTATATATGTGATTTTGTTCTCTCCTTAAGTTGAAATGCACTAAGAAGATAATATCTTTGTGAATCTGATAAGAGTGAGAAGGGTTAGGGTTAGGGTTAGGGTTAGGGTTAGGGTTAGGGTTAGGGTTAGGGTTAGGGTTAGGGTTAGGGTTAGGGTTAGGGTTAGGGTTAGGGTTAGGGTTAGGGTTTCCCCAGGAAGGATTGTGTAGCTGATAAGATTATATATGTGATTTTGTTCTCTCCTTAAGTTGAAATGTACTAGGAAGATAATATCTTTGTGTATCTGATAAGAGTGAGAGAGGTTAGGGTTAGGGTTAGGGTTAGGGTTAGGGTTAGGGTTAGGGTTAGGGTTAGGGTTAGGGTTAGGGTTAGGGTTAGGGTTAGGGTTAGGGTTAGGGTTGCTGATAAGATTAGGGTTAGGGTTTCCCCAGGAAGGATTGTGTAGCTGATAAGATTTTATATGTGATTTTGTTCTCTCCTTAAGTTGAAATGTACCAGGAAGATGTTAGTGTTAGGGTTAGTGATGCTGATAAGATTTTCAGTGTGATTTGGTTCTCTCCTTAAGTTGAAATGTACCAGAAAGATGATACATTTGTGTTGCTGATAAGAGTGAGAGCAGTAAGGTTAGGGTTACCCCAGGAAGGATTGTGTAGTTGATAAGATTTTCAGTGTGATTTGGTTCTCTCCCGAAGTTGAAATGTACCAGGAAGATAGTATCGTTGTGCAGCTGATAAGCGTGAGTGCAGCAGGGTTAAGGTTAGGGTTACCCCAGGAAGGATTGTGATTTGGTTCTCTCTTTAAGTTGAAATGTACCAGGAAGATAGTATATTTGTATAGCTGACAAGAGTGAGAGCGGTTAGGGTTAGGGTTAGGGTTAGGGTTAGGGTTAGGGTTAGGGTTAGGGTTAGGGTTAGGGTTAGGGTTAGGGTTGCTGATAAGATTTTCAGTGTGATTTGGTTCTCTCCTTAAGTTGAAATGTACCAGGAAGATAGTATAATTGTGCAGCTTACAAGAGTGAGAGCGTTAGGGTTAGGGTTAGGGTTAGGGTTAGGGTTAGGGTTAGGGTTAGGGTTAAGGTTAAGGTTAAGGTTAAGGTTAAGGTTAAGGTTAGTTAGGGTTAGGGTTAGGGTTAGGGTTACCCCAGGAAGGATTGTGTAGCTGTTAAGATTTTAAGTGTGATTTGGTTCTCTCCTTAAGTTGAAATGTACCAGGAAGATAGTATCGTTTTATAGCTGATAAGAGTGAGAGCGGTTAGGGTTAGGGTTAGGGTTAGGGTTAGGGTTAGGGTTAGGGTTAGGGTTAGGGTTAGGGTTAGGGTTAGGGTTAGGGTTAGGGTTAGGGTTAGGGTTAGGGTTAGGGTTGCTGTTAAGATTTTAAGTGTGATTTGGTTCTCTCCTTAAGTTTAAATGTACCAGGAAGATAGTATCTTTGTGTAGCTGATGTGAGGGTGAGGGTGAGGGTGAGGGTTAGGGTTTCCCCAGGAAGGATTGTGTAGCTGATAAGATTATATATGTGATTTTGTTTTCTCTTTAACCCCTTAAGGACCGAGGGCGTATGGATACGCCCTGAGCATTTCCGGCCCCCACCGCTAGTCGGAGGGGAGCCGGGGCCGAATGCCTGCTGAAATCGTTCAGCAGGCATCCCGGCATATCGCCCAGGGGGGTCATTATGTCCCCCCATGTTGGCCATTCAGTCCAGCGATCTGCGGCGGATTCCGGGTCAATCAGGTCTCCAGTGACCCGATGACCCGGAATTACTGGCTGATCGGGGCCGTCAGAGACGGCCCCGAACAGCCAGAGTCTGCAGGAGTGAGGTGGCACTGGTGCCACCTCACGATCGCCCTCATTTGTTGGCCGGATTACCGGCCGACCAATCAGGGCGCCTGCTGCGGGTGTCACTCCCGCAACCCGCTCCGCCCCTCTTCCGGAGGACGTGAGCGGGTGCGGGAAGACGACCCCGTGTGCTAGGGACCCCGATCCCCGGTGCCCCTGTTGTGATCGGGGCCCCAGGAGCGACGGCGGCGGCGAGGGACTGACCTGCAGTGTGGATCGTTGGAGGTGAGTTACAGCCTCCTGCTGTTGCTTAGCAACAGCTCCCAGCATGCAACAAGGGCATGCTGGGAGCTGTAGTTATGCAACAGCAGGAGGCAGACCACCACAACTCCCAGCATGCCCTTATGGGCATGCTGGGACTTGTAGTTTTGCAACAGCTGGAGGCACATTCTTTCTATGGAAAAGTGTACCTTCAGCTGTTGTGTAACTACAACTCCCAGCTTGCACAATCAGCTAAAGTGCATGCTGGGAGTTGTAGTGGTGCATCTGGTGGTTGCATAACTACAACTCCCAGCATGCCCGTTGGCTGTCGGTGACTGCTGAGAGTTGTTTTGCAACAGCTGAAGGCACACTGAGTTAAGTAGTAAACCAGTGTGTCTCCAGCTGTTGCATAACTACAATCCCCAGCATCCCCAGCCAATGTAGTATGCCTCCGGCTGTTGCATAACTACAAGACCCAGCATGCCCTTCCGCTGTCCGTACATGCTGGGAGTTGTAGTTTTGCAACAGCTGGATGTTTCCCCCCCCAATGTGAACGTACAGGGTACACTCACATGGGCGGAGGATTACAGTAAGTATCCGGCTGCAAGTTTGAGCTGCAGCAAATTTTCTGCCGCTGCTCAAACTGCCAGCGAGAAACTACTGTGAACCCCCCGCCCGTGCGACTGTACCCTAAAAACACTACACTACACTAACACAAAATAAAATAAAAAGTAAAAAACACTACATATACACACTACATATACACAGCCCTCCTCCCCTCCCCAATAAAAATTAAAAACGTCTGGTACGCCACTGTTTCCAGAACGGAGCCTCCAGCTGTTGCAAAACAACTACTCCCAGTATTGCCAGATAGCCACTGACTGTCCAGGCATGCTGGGAGTTTTACAACAGCTGGAGGCACCCTGTTTGGGAATCACTGGTGTAGAATTCCCCTATGTCCACCCCTATGCAATCCCTAATTTAGGCCTCAAATGCGCATGGCGCTCTCACTTTGGAGCCCTGTCGTATTTCAAGGCAACAGTTTAGGGACACATATGGGGTATCGCCGTACTCGGGAGAAATTGGGCTTAAAATTTTGGGGGATATTTTCTGCTATTACCCTTTTTAAAAATGTAAATTTTTTGGGAAAACAAGCATTTTAGGTAAACATTTTTTTTATTTTTTACATATACAAAAGTCATGAAACACCTGTGGGGTATAAAGGTTCACTTAACCCCCTGTTACGTTCCCCGAGGGGTCTAGTTTCCAAAATGATATGCCATGTGTTTTTTTTTTTTTTGCTGTCCTGGCACCATAGGGGCTTCCTAAATGCGGCATGCCCCCATAGCAAAATTTGCTTTCAAAAAGCCAAATGTGACTCCTTCTCTTCTGAGACCTGTAGTGCGCCAGCAGAGCACTTTTCACCCCCATATGGGGTGTTTTCTGAATCAGGAGAAATTGGGCTTCAAATTTTGGGGGGTATTTTCTGCTATTACCCTTTTTAAAAATGTAAAATTTTTGGGAAACCAAGCATTTTAGGTAAAAAAAAAAAATGTTTACATATGCAAAAGTCGTGAAACACCTGTGGGGTATTAAGGTTCACTTTACCCCTTGTTACGTTCCCTGAGGGGTCTAGTTTCCAAAATGGTATGCCATGTGTGTTTTTTTGCTGTCCTGGCACCATAGGGGCTTCCTAAAGGTGACATGCCCCCCAAAAAACATTTGTCGCTCCTTCCCTTCTGAGCCCTCTTCTGCGCCCGCCGAACAATTAACATAGACATATGAGGTATGTGCTTACTCGAGAGAAATTGGGTTTCAAATACAAGTAAAAATTTTCTCCTTTTTACCCCTTGCAAAAATTAAAAAATTGGGTCTACAAGAACATGCGAGTGTAAAAAAGGAAGATTTTGAATTTTCTCCTTCACTTTGCTGCTATTCCTGTGAAACACCTAAAGGGTTAATACACTTACTGAATGTCATTTTGAATACTTTGGGGGGTGTAGTTTTTATAATGGGGTCTTTTATGGGGTATTTCTAATATGAAGACCCTTCAAATCAACTTCAAACCTGAACTGGTCCATGAAAAATAGCGAGTTTGAAAATTTTGTGAAAAATTTCAAAATTGCTGCTGACCGTTGAAGCCCTCTGGTGTCTTACAAAAGTAAAAACTCATAAATTTTATGATGCAAACATAAAGTAGACATATTGTATATGTGAACCCAAAAAAAAATTATTTTGAATATCCATTTTCCTTACAAGCAGAGAGCTTCAAAATTAGAAAAATGCAAAATTTTCATTTTTTTCATCAAATTTGGGGATTTTTCACCAAGAAAGGATGCAAGTTACCATAAAATTTTACCAATAAGTTAAAGTAGAATATGTCACGAAAAAACAATCTCGGAATCAGAATGATAACTAAAAGCATTCCAGAGTTATAAATGTTTAAAGTGACAGTGGTCAGAATTGCAAAAAACGCTCCGGCCCTTAAGGTGAATAAGGGCTCGGTCCTTAAGGGGTTAAGTTGAAATGTACTAGGAAGATAATATCTTTGTGTATCTGATAAGAGTGAGAGCGGTTAGGGTTAAGGTTAGGGTTACCCCAGGAAGGATTGTGATTTGGTTCTCTCTTTAAGTTGAAATGTACCAGGAAGATAGTATATTTGTATAGCTGATAAGAGTGAGAGCGGTTAGGGTTAGGGTTAGGGTTAGGGTTAGGGTTAGGGTTAGGGTTAGGGTTAGGGTTAGGGTTAGGGTTAGGGTTAGGGTTAGGGTTAGGGTTAGGGTTAGGGTTAGGGTTAGGGTTAGGGTTGCTGATAAGATTAGGGCTAGGTTAGGGTTAGGGTTTCCCCAAGAAGGATTGTGTAGCTGATAAGATAATATATGTTATTTTGTTCTCTCCTTAAGTTGAAATGTACCAGGAAGATAATATCTTTGTGTATCTGATAAGAGTGAGAGCAGTAGGGTTAGGGTTAGGGTTAGGGTTAGGGTTAGGGTTAGGGTTAGGGTTAGGGTTAGGGTTGCTGATAAGATTAGGGCTAGGTTAGGGTTAGGGTTTCCCCAAGAAGGATTGTGTAGCTGATAAGATAATATATGTTATTTTGTTCTCTCCTTAAGTTGAAATGTACCAGGAAGATAATATCTTTGTGTATCTGATAAGAGTGAGAGCAGTAGGGTTAGGGTTAGGGTTAGGGTTAGGGTTAGGGTTAGGGTTAGGGTTAGGGTTAGGGTTAGGGTTAGGGTTAGGGTTAGGGTTTCCCCAGGAAGGATTGTGTAGCTGACAAGATTTTATATGTGATTTTGTTCTCTCCTTAAGTTGAAATGTACCAGGAAGATATTAGGGTTAGTGATGCTGATAAGATTTTTTGTGTGATTTGGTTCTCTCCTTAAGTTGAAATGTACCAGAAAGATGGTATCGTTGTGCAGCTGATAAGCGTGAAAGCAGTAGGGTTAAGGTTAGGGTTAGGGTTACCCCAGGAAGGATTGTGATTTGGTTCTCTCTTTAAGTTGAAATGTACCAGGAAGATAGTATATTTGTATAGCTGATAAGAGTGAGAGCGGTTAGGGTTAGGGTTAGGGTTAGGGTTAGGGTTAGGGTTAGGGTTAGGGTTAGGGTTAGGGTTAGGGTTAGGGTTAGGGTTAGGGTTAGGGTTAGGGTTAGGGTTAGGGTTAGGGTTACCCCAGGAAGGATTGTGTAGCTGTTAAGATTTTCAGTGTGATTTAGTTCTCTCCTTAAGTTGAAATGTACCAGGAAGATAGTATCTTTGTATAGCTGATAAGAGTGAGAGCGGTTAGGGTTAGGGTTAGGGTTAGGGTTAGGGTTAGGGTTAGGGTTAGGGTTAGGGTTAGGGTTAGGGTTAGGGTTAGGGTTAGGGTTAGGGTTAGGGTTAGGGTTAGGGTTAGGGTTAGGGTTAGGGTTTTAATTGTGATTTGGTTCTCTCAAGTTAAAATGTACCAGGAAGATAGTTTCTTTGATAGGTTTCAAGTCATAATTTTAAGTATTGAAGGGTCAAGGTCTGGGTCAGGGTCTTGGTCAGCGTTTCTTTTGATGCCCTCCTAGAGAAGAAATGTTCGAGCGTGAGGCCAGTAGGGTTAGGGTTGTGTAGCTGATAAGATTTTAAGTGTGATTTCGTTCTCTCCTTAAGTTAAAATGTTCCAGGAAGATAGTATCTTTGATAGGTTTCAAGTCATCATGTAACGTATTGTATTACCCGTTAGGCTCAAGGTTACGTTTTTTTCCCCAAATGAATAAACTGGGACGTATTATATAGCCTATCAAATTATTGGTGTTTTTTCCTATCTTGTTAAGAATAAATTAATATGAGAGAAAAAGTATTCCGATGCATGTTTCGGTAACCAAATATATATATTTTCAATGAAGCATTGATTAGTCTAAAAGATTTTGCATGTCTTTTGATGCTCTCCTTGAGAAGAAATGTTTAAAAGTGAGAGCAGTGGGGTTGGGATTGAGGTTGGGGGGTCAGGGTTTCCCTAGGAAGGATTGTGTAGCTGATAAGATGTTAAGTGTGATTTGGTTCTCTCCTTAACCCTTTAAGGACCGGGCGGTTTTCCGTGTTTGCATTTTCGTTTTTTGCTCCTTGCCTTTAAAAAATCGTAACACTTTCAATTTTGCACCTAAAAATCCATATGAGAGCTTATTGTTTGCGCCACCAATTCTACTTTGTAATGACGTCAGTCATTTTGCCCAAAAATCTACGGTGAAACGGGAAAAAAAATCATTGTGCGACAAAATTGAAAATAAACGCTGTTTTGTAACTTTTGGGGCTTCCGTAGTACATTTTTCGGTAAAAATGACACCTTATCTTTATTCTGTAGGTCCATACGATTAAAATGATACCCTACTAAGGTTTGATTTTGTCGGACTTCTGGAAAAAATCATAACTACATGGAGGAAAATGAATACGTTAAAAATTGTCATCTTCTGACCCCTATAACTTTTTTATTTTGCCGTGTATGGGGTGGTATGAGGGCTCATTTTTGGCGCCGTGATCTGAAGTTTTAAACGGTACTATTTTTGCATTGATAGGACTTATTTTGGACTTTGGAATTTTTTTGCGCGCACGCCATTGACCGAGCGGTTTAATTAATGATATATTTTTATAATTCGGACATTTCCGCACGCGGTGATACCATATATGTTTATTTTTATTTTTATTTACACTGTTTTTTTTTTTATTGGAAAAGGGGGGTGATTCAAACTTTTAATAGGGGAGGAGTTAAATGATCTTTATTCACTTTTTTTTTGCAGTGTTATAGGTCCCATAGGGACCTATAACACTGCACACACTGATCTTCATCATTGATCACTGGTTTTTCATAAGAAACCAGTGATCAACGATTCTGCCGCATGACTGCTCAGGCCTGGATCTCAGGCACTGAGCAGTCATTCGGCGATCGGACAGCAAGGATGCAGGAAGGGGCCCTCCCGCTGTCCTGTCAGCTGTTCGGGATGCCGCGATTAGCCGCGGCTATCCCGAACAGCCCGACTGAACTAGCCAGCAACTTTCACTTTCAGCCGCGTGGCTCAGCTCTGAGCACGCGGCTAAAGGGTTAATAGCGCGCGGCGCCACGATCGGCGCTGTTCGCTATTAGAAGCGGGGGCGGCTTCACTATGACGCCGGGCCCGCCGTGATATGACGCGGGGTTACTGTGTAACCCCGCGTTATATCAGGAGAGCAGGACCAATGAATTTAGTTAAATTAAAATGTACCAGGAAGATAGTATCTTTGATAGGTTTCAAGTCATCATGTAATTTATTGTATTATCCGTTAGGGTCAAGGTAAATTTTTTCCAGTGAAGAATCTGGGACGTAAGATTTTAAATGTTTTTTTAAATTAAATTAAAGATTTTGAATTGCTTCAATTAAGGGGGGGTGGGGGGGGCTTTGCTCTCCTGTTGCAGAAGGGCTTAGTGATAGACCCATCCTTTGTGCACATTTTTTTGTGTGACACGTTTGCACTTTTTCATGCACTTTGGGTGATAGAGAGCACTTGCCTTGGCTCATTGAAAATAAAAAAAAATGTGATGTCATTTGTTTCTCTCCTTAAGTTGAAATGTACCAGGAAGATAGTATCTTTGATATGTTTCAAGTCATCATATGAAGAATTGTATTACCAGGTGGGGTGAAGGTTTATTATTTTTTCCCAATAAAGAATCAGTGACGTATTATACAGCCTATTAAATTGTTTGTGTATTTTTCCTATGTTCTCAAAAATAAATATATATGAGATAAAAAGTAGTCCTATGTGTGTTTCGGATTCCAAATATATATTTTTTTCAATGCTATTTCACGTGCCAAAAAATAATTGCGGTATATATATATATATATATATATATATATATATATACCGTATTTATCGGCGTATAACACGCATTTTTTAGCCTAAAATTTTTAGCCTAAAGTCTATTTGCGTGTTATACGCCGATAAGCCGCTGCAGTTCAATGATTTAAAGCGGGCCCTTTAAATCAATGAACTGCAGCGGCTTTTGCAGGTGCAGAGACCTGCCGTCACTGCCGGTTTCTCTCCCCCTGCCTGTCCTGGGGGCTTCTGTGGGATCAGAAACAGTGCATCGGGGTGTACACATGCACGCACACGCACCCTCAGTTTTCCAAGGATATTTGGGTAAAAAACTTTTTTTTACCCAAATATCCTTGGTAAAACGAGGACGCGTATTATAGGCCGGTGTGTGGTATACCCCGATAAATATATATATATATATATATATTTGTTAATCTGTCATAATATATAATCATTGATCCTCTGTCTTTTTCTTTAGGTCAATTTCATTATGCTGAGGACATCCCCGTGGATTGTGAATGGTCAGCTGGACTCACCTCAGGAGAAATTTGGATAGCTCTAGAAAAGTCAAGGAAAAATAGAGGGGGAAAGAAAATAAAAAAGAAAATAAGTAAAATAAAAAACAGAAAACAAATAGAAACAAAACAATGAAAAAACTAAAATAAAAATGAATAAATAAATAAAATAAAAACATATTTAACCCCGTATAAGAATGGTGTGCAGACTTTAATTTATACTGTCTGGAGAAATTGTATCCATTTTGTTTCCTTCTTATATAAATATTTATTTGTTTAAACTAAATTGCCTCTTCAGGATAGCTCTAATAATGTGCAGTGGATGAGATGAATCGGCATTGACTGGTCTTTTTTCTATGTATGTCAGTGTTGACATCTACATATATTTGTAAGTCTAAGAACTCAATTTCTTTGGGACTAAACTTGCTGGTGAGTCTAACATTCATATCATTATACTGCAGTGAGGATAGAAAGTGCTTTAAAGTCTCTTCTGAGCCCATCCATTTACAGTGGGGATCAAAAGTTTGGGCACCCCAGGTAAAAATAATAATGTGCATAAAGAAGCCAAGGAAGGATGGAAAAATCTCCAAAAGGCATCAAATTACAGATAAGACATTCTTATAATATGTCAACAAAGTTAGATTTTATTTCCATCATTTACACTTTCAAAATAACAGAAAACAAAAAAATGGCATCTGCAAAAGTTTGGGCACCCTGCAGAATTTATAGCATGCACTGCCCCCTTTACAAAGCTGAGACCTGCCAGTGTCATGGATTGTTCTCAATCATCATCTGGGAAGACCAGGTGATGTCAATCTCAAAGGTGTTAAATGCCCAGACTCATCTGACCTTACCCCAACAATCAGCACTAGAGATGAGCGAACTTACAGTAAATTTGATTCGTCACGAACTTCTCGGCTCTGCAGTTGATGACTTATCCTGCATAAATTAGTTCAGCTTTCAGGTGCTCCCGTGGGCTGGAAAAGGTGGATACAGTCCTAGGAAAGAGTCTCCTAGGACTGTATCCACCTTTTCCAGCCCACCGGAGCACCTGAAAGCTGAACTAATTTATGCAGGATTAGTCATCAACTGCCGAGCCGAGAAGTTCGTGACAAATCGAATTTACTGTAAGTTCGCTCATCTCTTATTAGCACCATGGGTTCTTCTAAGCAGTTGTCTAGAAATCGGAAACGGAAAATAGTTGACGCTCACAAAGCTGGAGAAGGCTATAAGAAGATAGCAAAATGTTTTCAGATGTCAATATCATATCGGAATGTAATTAAGAAATGGCAGTCATGAGGAACAGTGGAAGTTAAAGGGGTATTCCAGGAAAAAACTTTTTTTTAAATTTAATATCAACTGGCTCCAGAAAGTTCAACAGAATTGTAAATTAATTCTATTAAAAAATCTTAATCCTTTCAATAATTATCAGCTGCTGAAGTTGAGTTGTTGTTTTCTGTCTGGCAACAGTGCTCTCTGCTGAGGCAACAGTGCTCTCTGCTGACATCTCTGCTTGTCTTGGGAACTGCACAGATTAGAAGAGGTTTGCTATGGGGATTTGTTTTTAAGCTGGCCGGTTCCCTAGACACGTGTCATCATAGAGCACTTAGACAGAAGAGAACAACTAAACTTTATTAGCTCATAAGTACTGAAAGGATTAAGATTTTTAAATAGAATTCATTTACAAATCTGTTTAACTTTCTGGAGCCAGTTGATATATAAAAAAATAGTTTTTTCCTGGATAACCCCTTTAAAGCAAGATATGGAAGACCAAGAACAATATCAGACAGAACAGCTGGCAGGATTGTGGGAAAAACTATTCAAAATCCAGACACTGGAGTTCTGGTACACAATTCCACTATAAAGAGATACTTGTACAAATAGGGTCTTCATGGAAGAGTCGTCAGAAGAAAACCTCTTCTATGTCCTCACCACAAAAATCAGCGTTTGAACTTTGCAAATGAACATATTGACAATCCTGATGCATTTTGGAAAAAAAGTTCTGTGGACCGATGAGGTTAAAATTGAACTTTTTGGCCCGAATGAGCAAAGGTACATTTGGAGAAGAAGGGGAACAGAATTTAATAAAAATAACCTCTGTCCAACTGTTAAGCATGGGGGTGGATCAATCACGCTTTGGGGTTGTATTGCAGCCAGTGGCATGGGGAATATCTCACGAGTAGAAGGAAAAATGGATTCAATAAAATTTCAGCAAATTTTGGATGCTAACTTTATTCCATCTGTGAAAAAGCTGAAGTTAAAGAGAGGATGGCTTCTACAAATGGATAATGATCCTAAACACACCTCAAAATCCACGGGGGATTACATCAAGAGGCGTAAACTGAAGGTTTTGCCATGGCCTTCACAATCTCCTGACCTCAACATAATTGAAAATCTATGGATAGACCTTAAAAGAGCAGTGCATGGCAGACAGACCAGAAATCTCAAAGAACTGGAAGACTTTTTTAAGGAAGAATGGGCAAAGATACCTCAAACAAGAATTGAAAGACTCTTGGCTGGCTACAGAAAGCATTTACAAGCTGTGATATTTGCCAAAGGGGGCAGTACAAGATATTAACTCTGCAGGGTGCCCAAACTTTTGCAGACCCCATTTTTTTATTTTCTGTTATTTTGAAAGTGTAAATGATGGAAATAAAATCCAACTTTTGTTGACATATAATAAGAATGTCTAATCTGTAATTTGATGCTTTTTGGAGATTTTTCCATCTTTCCTTGGCTTCTTTATGCACATTAATACAATTTTTTACCGGGGGGTGCCCAAACTTTTGATCCCCACTGTACATAAATAGCAAAATTAATGTACAACATTATATTATATGACATTACATTTGTAATATAAACTTTATCTTATTAGAACTGGTATGGACCCAACACCCTACACTGATGAACTGTCCGAGACAGTCCAAAGGCCCGGGACAGCCTCTGGTGCTGGGACACCACACCCCATCATCTGGGCCACTAAAAAGATTGCTTCAGGGAGTATCACACTTCCACGAAGCACTATGTTTCTAAACCTCTTACCCCATTTTAATTTCGATTAATTTGACCCCAATGTACCAGTCCAAAGTACATTCCAAATTTTAAACCCATCAACCACAAAATTGTCCTAAAAACACTTTCACAAAATAACCCTGATAAGACCTCTTGGGGTATTTTTTTCCAAAAATGGGTCATAGGTCACTGAGTCACTAGCATTGTTGGTTTGCATGCTGCCTCAAATGCGCAGCGCTCTCTCCCCACCTGAGCATGTGCGCATTTGAGGTAACAGAATAGGGACGGCCACACACATCACATTCCCAGAATGATGATTCAGAGCATAGGGTTTTGGGGCGGGCATCATTTTTACTTTTGGCTAAACTCTGGGCATAACAGTAGTAAAATTGCAATTTTAATTTTCCCTAAACTACACTTCATCCATTCCTGGAAAATAAATTTAGGGAACACCCATCTATTACAAATGTCCACTTCACCCCTATACACCTTTCCCAGGGGAGGTACTTTTTGTAATGGTGTCACATGTGAGTGTTCCTTTCTTTTATTTTCCGCTAAATGTATGTAACCGTCAGCTACTGATTTGCCATAGGCCTCAAATGTGAACATTGCTCCATGACTCTTGAGCCCTGTTATGTGCACGCACAACATTTTATTTCCATTCTCTTCTTACCCCCTGTGCAAAGGAAAAATTTGGGGTAAACACCAGCATTTTTGTGAAATTTTTTTTTTCCCATTTTACGGCCCACTGTTCCAAACACCTTTGAGGTGTAAATACTCACTGTACCCCTTGTTATGTTTCTTGATGGGTGTAGTTTCCAAAATTATAGCAAATATAGCAATGGTCCTGCTGTTGTGGCTCCATGGTAGCTCTATAAACACACATGGACCCCGACTTTAATTCTGGCAAAAATCTCTCTCCAAAAGCCGAATGGCGCTCCTGCTCTTCTAAGACCTGGTGTGCAGAGCACTTTACATACAAATATGAGGTATGTCCTTACTCCGAAAAAATGTATTTCCAAATTTTGGGGGGCATTGTTAAAATGAAAAAATAGGGGTAACCCCAGCATTTTAGTGAAAAAAATAAATTTTTTCCTTTTCATATCCTACTTTAATGAACATTTATCAAACACATGAGGCTTTAAGGCTCACTGCACTTTTTGTTACATTCCTTGATGGGTGTAGTTTCCAAAATACTGTGCAATGTAGTTAATTTTTTTTTTTTTTTTTTTTTGCTGTTCTGGCACATGGGTCTTCCTAAATGTGACATGCCCCCCAAAAAAAATTTCAGAAAAATTTGCTTTCCAAAAGCCAAATGTGGCTCCTTCTCTTCTGAGCATTGTAGTGCAGTAGAGCAATTTACATCCACATATGGGGTATTTCCATAGTCATAAGAAATGGTGTTCCAATTTTCGAGGGCATTTTCTCCTATTACCACTTATAAAAATAAAAATTTGGGTAAAATGCAGCATTTTAGTAAAAAAAAAAAAAATTCACACCCCACTTTAACAAAAAGTCGTCAAACACCTGTGGGGTGTTAAGGCTCACTGTACCCCTTGTTATATATGAGGTATTTCCTTACTCGAGAGAAATTGGGTTACGAATTTTGGGAGGCTTTTTCTCATTTTACCCCTTGAGAAAAAAAAAAAAAAAAAAAAACGGGTCTGCAAGGACATGCAAGTGTAAAAAATTAAGATTTTTTTTATTTTCTCCTCCACTTTGCTGCTATTCCTGTGAAACACCTAAAGGGTTAACAAACTTTCTGAATGTCATTTTGAATACTTTGAAGGGTGCACTTTCTATAATGGGGTTATTTATGGGGAATTTCTAATACGAAGACCCCCTTAAATCTACTCTAAACTGAACTGGTCCCTTTAAATTTTCGTGAAAAATTGGAAAATGCCTGCTAAACTTTGAAGCCTTCTAATATATATTGCATATGTGAATCAATATATCATTTATTTGATATGTCCATTTTCCTTACAAGTAGAGAGTTTCAAAGTAAAAAAAATGCTACATTTTAAAAATTTTCATGAAATTTTGCCATTTTTCACCAAGAAATTATGCAAGTATTGACAAAAATGTTCCACTAACATAAAGTAGAATATGACACACAAAAAAACTCAGAATCAAATTCCTAAGTAAAAGCATCCCAGTAAATTATCTGTTGAGTCTACATCCAAGTCAGGATCTTTCACATGTGGAAGACTGTGATCGATGACTATTGTTTCTGTATTTGCTAAACAAAACCCATTGGAACGCATTATTTCTGAGATTTTTATTAATGCTTAGAGGTCAGATTTGCAAAAAATGCTCTGGTCCTTAAGGCAAAATGGGCTTGGTCCTTAAAGGGGTTGTGCGCTGCCCTGCATTTCGGAGCTCCGAAGTTCATTACTCCGAACGCTGTGTGCGGGCTTCCGTGTTCGCGGCCGCCCCCCTCGTGACGTCACACCTGCCCCCTCAACGAAAGTCTATGGAAGGAGGCGCGACCGCTGTCACGCCCCCTTCCCATAGACTTTGGTTGAGGAGGCGGGCGTGACGTCACGAGGGGGCGGCCGCGAACACGGAAGCCCGCACACAGCGTTCGGAGTAATGAACTTCCGGATGCTGTGAGCGGAGCTCCGAAAGGCGGGGCAGCGCACAAGCCCTTTAAGGGGTTAATATATCTGACATCCACATGCAACAGCTGGGATTGGAGATAACGCCAATGTCTATGGAAAAGTGAGTAGAGTTATGGTTCTAGAAAGATTAGAACAAAAAAATGAAAGCAGCATTGCTAAAAATCACTGGTAATATTAAATATAAAGATATAGGCCCAAATTTATCAAAGAATGTCTATGGTAGAGCTATTTTCCCACATTTATTTGGGTGGTGGGTTTGACTAGCGTGCATCTTATTTATCAAGAAGGTGCAGCAGGATGAAGAATTTTGCGCAGCTCTGCTGTGGAGGGAAAAGCTCTACCACATACACTTTGTCTAGACACTTGTGAGGGAGGGAAATAGACACTTTCCCGGGTCCTGAATTTGGCAGGTTAGGTGTTTTTACTTACTTTAACAGATCTGCCGGGACATTTTTACTTGCATTTCAGACGCTTCAATCAAATTTGATGGCGGTGTCTAAGGGGTTAAAGCCGGGCATCACAGTGATCGGTAATGTGTGGCATTAGAGATGGGTCCTGGGGGCAGATAGCCACCAGGACCACCCAGCTATGACCCGCGCTCGACTCCTGAACGCATGTCATAGAAGGAGAGTGGGACGCTGTTGTCCACAAGGGGTTAAAGGTTGAATTGCGGAAGATTGAAGTGATTCCCATGCCTACTGGTAGGTGGTGTAACTTTGCGCCTAAAAAAGTACCTTTGCACTCAAAATAGCGACTTTTGACAAAAGTCGCAAATGATAAATACGTGACCACTGCAGGGTCAAAAAAAAAAAGTTCTACGTGTAGGCATAAAGTGCGAAACTCTCTATATCAAAAGACGCATAAAAGGCGCTAAATATGCTGCTTGCGCCTGAACTGCGCCTAAACATAGACAAAAAAATGCTCTAAAAGCAATGATAAATCTCCCCCATAATATAAGACATAATTATATATTGGGGACTATTTACAGTTGTGCTCGGGCCGTCTATATTCCATAGCACAGGGGTAGGTATCGTCCTTTATCATGTTCTAATACATGGAGGCTGGAAATATCCCGGGTCACATAAAGCCACAGAGCAAATATGATGAGGGAAAAGGAGATTAGAAGGGAATGTTATAGAGTCACTTCCCATCATATTCTCCATCCTAATCCTGTGTGTACTACAAGTACCAGGATGATGAGAATGTATCCTCCATCCAGTGCTGACCCCTCATATATGAGACACGTTTTGTTTTCTTCTACATGTTGTGCAAACTGCATCTGATTGTAGAAACTTCTGTATGGATGTTATTGCTCTCTGGTGTCGGCCATAATAGCATCATACATTTCATTCTCCTGTCCCCAAATATTTTATCAGATACAGAACTACAGTAAGGGGAGACATGTTATCAATATCAATAAAGGGGACAGAGATCTAATGAAGATTTACTGAATTCATAAAAACTCCAAACACATCTTAATCTTACTACAAATATAAATAAAAATTACTTTTTTTGAATAAATTCCCATCACACAGCGCCCCAACCTGTAACCCCTACACTCCAATTCATTAACCATTTGGTATTTTTGAGATATCCAGTATATGTATTATATTGAATATATGTCATTTGATCGGCTATAGGGCTTCATCTAATGGCCTATGACATCACACATGTGACATCACGGAATGTCTCCTATGTTCACCCACCGGCATGAAACTTCTCTCAGATCTGTGGAGTTGAGCAGTAAGTCCAGTTGTCTTTATCTCCTGTTCCTTATTATTTCTGATCTTCTACCTACTGGATATGTTTTCCCGTCCTATGACAAGCCCTCTGTACTCTCTCGCCATTCTGATCTCCTCCATATCTGACCAGTGGTAATAATATGATATAGAGAAGATCTTACCAGAAAGTCCATAATCATGTTTTCTGTTTTATTTTTATTTCAAGGATTTTTCCGAGCTTTGGAAAGAGAAATTCGCAAGAAAAAATGGCAAATTACGTAAGTCACAAATTGGGGAATTAGAGCAAATATATATATACTAAATGGTGGTTACAGAAGTGTTTAAGGGGTTAGCTGACTACATTTCCCATGAGTCTTCAGCTTTCCTGACCCCCCTCCCCAACTGCCTCCAGATAAACCGTCAGATAAACGTCATCTTCTCATATGTTACTTCTTCTCCTGTCGTCCTGATACATCTGTAAATCCTGCACATTCCCTGGTACCATGACCCCGTCCTCTACTAGAGACCTGCAGGGCTCAGTCATGGGACCTGTCCATATAGAATTATAGAGTTATTTACATATGGATTTGTGCCTGTGTATATACATGCATACTGTAGTCTTATTTTAATGACTGTTTTTTATTTTAAATTTTACAACACTTTCAGCTCTGCTACATCTGCTTCATATACATGCACCTATGAGACATTCCTTTTGGTACTTGGTATATACTATAACCCCAGCCCACTATTAGAGGTATGGGTACATCCTGTCAGCCAACACGTTCCCGCAACAGGATGTACCCATACCTCCTGCATATTTCCTGCACTGATGGAGGAAGTGCAGGGGATTGGCGGCAGGACCTGCTGTCAATCACAGCCATGATCCTGCCTCAGCTGCTGAGACTGAGATTGCGTCATTCATGGCAGTATTAATCCTTTAGATGCCTTGGTAAGTACTGAACACAGTATCTATAGGATTGAAAGGGGTGAGGTAATCATGGCAACCATGCGGTTGTGGTGTCCCCATGGTTGTCATGGTAACAAGAAGCCAGCTGATGGCCTCCTCTCTCCCGAGCACGGAAGCCTGTGAAGTCCAGCCATAGACTTATTGGTATTAAAGGAAACTGTCAGTGTAATACTTATGGTTATACTATGATGGAGTACAGATGTACTGCAGTATAGTATAATAGATAAAAAGTATAAAAATAAAATGTCTTAAATAAATAAAGTGTGAAAAAAATAAAATAAATGTCCCTTTCCCCATAAAGTCCTGTATTATCATCCAAAAGAAAAAAAGAACAAGACACAGATATTACCGTGTTCATAATGGCTAGTACTATAAAATCATAATGTTATTTTTTTCACAATATTTTGGAGTTTTTCACAGAAAACTGCATGTTTTATTTTTTTACCAGTAATAGAAAGTACAATATATCATAAAAAAAATAATAATTCACATCAGATTTGAGAAATGAGGCCCAGTCATTAGAGTAAAAACAGGCGGCGGCCTTAACCCCTTAAGGACATGGCCCATTTTGGCCTTAAGGATGCAGGCTGTTTTATTTTTGCATTTTTTTTCTCCTCGCCTTCTAAGAGCCATATTTCTTTATTTTCCCATCCACAGACCCACATGGGGGTTGTTTTTTGCGTAACAATTTACTTTGCCCTAAAATATATGGCGCAACAAAAAAATATTATTTTGTGGGAAAATGAAACAGAATACCGCATTTTGCTACTTTTGAAGGATTTCGTATGAGGGCTGTATGAGGGCAAATGTTTTTTTTGCCGTTATCTGTAGTTTTTATTGCTTCCACTTTTGCATTTATGTGACTTCTTGATCACTTTTTAATTCATTTTTCTGGGATGTGATGTGACCAAAAAGCAGTAATTTTGTACTTTGTTTTTATTTTATCCCCAATCCAGTCTTCTCTATCCCCACATCCAGACCCCTCTTTCCCCATCTATCTCCGCTCCAAACCCCTTTCTCCCCTGCTCCATTCCACTCTATTCCCCATCCAGACTCCTCTATCCCCACCTCTAGACGTCTCTACCCCCCATCCAGCCTTCTCTATTCTTCATCCATACCTCTATATCCCCCATCCAGTCTTCTCTATCCCCCTTCCAGACCTCTCTTTCCCCCTCAATACCTATCAGGGTCCCTCTATACCCCTCTATCCCTTCCTCCAGACTCCTCTATCCCCCCAGACCTCTCTACCCCATCTATTCTTCTTTATCACCCATCCAGACCCCACTATCCCTTCCTCCAGACACCTCTGTCCCCCATCCAGACCCCTCTATCCCCCATCCAGACCCATCTATTCCCCTCTATCCACCCTCCAGACCTCTCTATTCCCTCTCCAGACTGCTATACCCCCTCCAAACCTTTCTATCCCTCATTCAGTCTTCTCTATTACCCTCCACATGTCTCTATCTCCCTTCAAGACTCCTCTCTCCCCCATCTTGATTCCTCTGTCCCCATCCAGGCCCCTCTCTCCTTCTTCTCCCCCTTCTATACTATATTCGGACTCCTCTACTCTCCCTACCAGACCTCTTTATGCCCACCCAGTCTTATTTATTCCCCCTCTAGACCTCTCTATGCCCCATCCAGACTCCTCTAACAACATCCAGACTCCTATGTCCCCTCTCCAGACCCTTCTAACCCCATCCAGACCCCTCTATCCCTTCCTCCAGACACCTCTGTCCCCCATCCAGACCCCTCAATCCCCCATCAAGACCCCTCTGTTCCTTCCTCTATCCCCTATCCAGACTCCTCTATCCCCCCCAGACCAGAAGAATAGATGGGGTTCTACTCATCCAGACCCCTCTATCCCTTCCTCCAGACACCTCTGTTCCCTATCCAGAACCCTCTATATCCTCATCCAGACTCCTCTATCTCCCCAGACCTCTCTACCTCCCATCTATTCTTCTCAGTCCCCCATCCAGACCCCTCTATCCCCCCCTATACCCCCATGCAGACCTCTATCCCCCATCTAGACTCCTCTATCCCCCGAGACCTCTAGGTGATAGAGAATAATAGATGGGGTTTTTATTCTTCTCCATCACCCATCCAGGCTGGCTGCTTGCCTTGGATGAATATGTGTTTGTTTTGTGACAGTTGTTTGCACCAATTTATTTTATTTTGTGCCACAATTTTTCATGTGACGTCTAAGTGGATGTGAGGTCTGACTATCTGCAAACACATCACTTGGGTATACTAAGAATGACTTGGATTCCAGATGAGTGGAAACTGTGATGCTATTAACTCCAGCCAAAATTAACTTATCTTCTATCCACAGGATAGGGAATAAGTAGCTGATTGCAGATAATCTGACCACTGGGACCCGCACAATCTCCTCAACGGTAGAGGAATGCGTGCGGTAGGCGGCACATGTTCCATCCATTTCTATGGAACTCCAATGATGCTGTACTTGGGTCTCTTCTGTGCTCCCACAGAAAAGAATGAAGCTTCCACCGCATTCACTTCTCACTGAGAGCTGGGGCCCCGTCCAGACCTCTAGGTGATAGAGAAGAATAGATGGGGGTTCTACTCTTCTATATCCCCCATCCAGACCTCTTCCTCCCCACTCTATACGCCATCCAGTCTTCTCTATCCCCCTTCACACCTCTCTATCTCCCTTCCAGACTCTTCTATCCCCCATCTTGACCCCTCTATACTATGGCCAGACTCCTCTGCACTCCCTACCAGACCTCTTTATTCCCATTCAGTCATATTTATTCCCCCTCCAGACCTCTCTATGCCTCATCTGAACTCCTATAACCCCTCTCCAGACCCCTCTACCCCACCTCCAGACCACTTTATCCCCCATTCAGTCTTCTCTAGTCCTTCTCTAGACCCCTCATCCTCCCCTCCAGACCCTCTATTTCCTATCTGCCTCTGGTCAGGAAGGAAACTAAAAGAGGAATACTGCTGTTACATGCATGTATTTTCTGAAGGGGGGATCCGCTACTTGAAGCAACAGGCCCCCTTTTTGTCCTAGGCTCTCAGCAGTATGGGCCAGAGAGGCATTATGGGTGTCAGTCAAATCTCATAATGCAAAACGTCACTGACAATGCAGGCACAGACGCAGCTGCAGTCATGTGACATTCTGGACTGTATAGGAATAGGTGCATCAATTTCAATGCCCCCTATTAGTAAATTACATTGCTTCATTGATTCTATTTATATAATCATACATTGCTAACACACTAAACTGTAGAACAACAAAGAAGCCGAACTGAATATAACATTTCTTGTTAATTTTTTAGGGTCTCAAGTCCTGGACCAGCATCCAGAATTTGGATGAAGATGAGGTAAGGGCTTGTTCACACTTTCAGAATATATTTGTATCCAATAAATCCGAGCAATCTCTTTGTATTTATACATAAAAACTAGTGAGAAAACAATGACTGCATTTTTATTCAGGTGTTTTCCATTGGTCTTTATATCTTCTGGCTGATTGGTCGCCTTTGAATGAATAGGTGTTTGTTTTATGACAGTTTTTTGCACCAATTTATTTTGTGCCACAATTTTTCATATGACGTCTAAATGGATGTGAGGTCTGACTATCTGCACACACATCACTTGGGTATACTTAGAATGACTTGGATTCCAGAATTAGTGGAAACTGTGACACTATTAAAGGAGAACTCCTGCCAAAATTAACTTATCCCGTATCCACAGGATAGGGAAGAAGTAGCTGATCGGAGGGAGTCCGACTGCTGGGACCCTCCGCAATCTCCTGAATGGGGCCCCGGCTCTCAGTGAGGAGTGCGTGTGGTAGACGGCACATGCTCCATTCATTTCTATGGAACTCCAATGATGCTGTACTTGGGTCTCTTTGGTGCTCCCTTAGAAATTAATGAAGCTTCTTGGGCTTTTGGCCAAGATCAAGTGTAGTATCTGTTCTTATCAGTTTGAGCTGATGAACTGGTTTTGGATGGGTCTGAGGAATCAGCTCGATGGCTGCTCCAATGGGACCTGTTTCCTCCGGGTCTCGCCATGAGGCTGAGCGGGTCTAGAACTGAGGTACTTTAGTGTCTCGGGGAGTGGTGATCCTGAGGTGCCAAAGCTCACTGAGTGGAAACATGGGCACCATAATCTCTTCACCTTGTGGCACTCACCTCTTGATTCCCGACTTTCTGGCTGGGATCAGGTACATTTTTATAGATCCGGTCGGATGTCCGGGCAATATATCTGAACACATTCACTTATTTATTTCTTTTTGTTACTGTGTCACTTTTTGCGTGTTGTGTGTTCACAGGATTTTTAGGATGCGGTAGCCCTTCTGGGTGTCCCTCCTAGCGGTATAGGGGAGGTGAGTTTGGCCATCAGGTTCCCCACCTCCCTGCAAAAAACCCCGGGTACTCCTGCATGGGCAGGGTACCGACCGTACCCTGCCCATGCTCTGCAGGGAGATACCTTGGCGAAGGGGGATGCCTGGGAGAATTTGTGGTCCCTTAGTAGCTTCGGCAAAAAGGGGCATCGAACCTGGAACCTTGCAGGTACCTTTTGGTCCGGAGGCGAAGGGTGAGGTTTGTTGGGGGGCCTCTCTCCTGTCGGTATTCCAGAATTAGTGGAAACTCTGATGCTATTAAAGGAGAACTCCAGCCAAAATTAACTTATCCTCTACCAACAGAATAAGGTAGCTGATCGCAGGGAGTCCACCCACTGGGACCTTCCGCAATCTCCTGAATGGGGCCCCCTGCTCCATTCAGCACATGCTCCATTCATTTCTATGGAACTCCAATGATTCTGTACTTGGGTCTCTTCGGGGCTCTGTACATACGCCTCACTGAGAGCTGGGGCCCCGTGGTCGGACTCCCTGGGATCAGCTACTTATGCCCTAACCGGTGGATAGGGCATATGTAAATCCTTTTCAGACATTGTTGGCAATGCAGGAGTGTAAAGTTTGTATTTGCAATAATGATTTATTTTTATTTCTTGATATATTAGAACTTGAAGTATATTAACCTCTTAATGGCCTCCAATTTACCTTTTTCCTGGCATACATCAGCCGGCCATGTTTTTATAGAAAGCTTAGAATAAGCTTGTGGGTTTCTCTGGTGCAGGAATCGCAGGAGTTCAGCCTTCAGTATGATAGCTAGTAACTAACAGGATAGGAAAAACCTCCACTGTATATTTACATTTTTTGCATGCCGCAGTGAAATCATGACCACTGCATGTGAGGTTCCTCTGTGCGCCTCTTACCCTCTTCAGTGATGGGTTTCCATAGTAACCAGGTGTCTCGTGAAGGCCTGCCATGGGTGTCTGTGCACCTATAGAAAAGAATGCAAAAATGGAATGACACAATTGCATTTTTTTCCCATTTCCCCAGCAATAAAAAAAGAGTTAATACAGATCAACCCATCAGATATATGAACCCTAAAATGGTGGCATTAAAAAGTACAACTTGTCCTGCAATAAACAAGCCCTTATATGGCACTTGAAAGGCACCAATGGAAAAACGGAAAATATTGCTTGGGTATTATGGCCCAGAAGTCCTGTCAGAGGAGGGGTTAAAACATGGTTTACACATATTTTCTGTATGTTATTAATTTTCAAATAATTTCATTTAACCCCTAGAGGATGCAGAACGTACTTGTACTCCCTGGCTGCTGGGTACTTGGTGCACCAGGACGTACATGTAGGTCCTTAGAGGCATCCGGACTGAGAGGCTCCTTCACTCGCTTCATAGATGCCGCCATGATCAGCTGATGCCTTCCATTAACCCATTCAGATGCCATAATAAATACTGCTCACAGCATCTGAAGGATTAGAGGGGCTTACAGAGACTCTTTGGACCACCCATAGTGTGATCACCAGAGTCCCTTGAGTCAAAATGGTGGATGGAACTTTGCTTAGCCGATCCCACTCATTATTTGATGTTTTATACCTGACCCCTGCAATCTCTCATGCAGCACCCCCTGTCATCAGCCTCAAGGAGCAAAGATCGCTCCGTGTCTGATGACTCACGATCACGGGGCCGGTGTATCGTGACGTCACGGCTCTGTCCCCTTAATGCAAGTCTAGGGGAGGTAGGCATGCAGACATGTGGATAGTGCAAGTGGTAGGTGTGCAGGCATGTGACTGAGTAGGTAAGTAGGTAGATAGTGGAGGCCGGTAGGTATATGTTGAGGATAGATAGATAGATGGATGGATGGATAGATAGAACAGCTAGATAGAGCCGTTAGGGAGATATTAAAGGCAGTTAGGTAAGTAGAAGGTAGGGAAGGTAGGTAGGTGAATAGTAAAGGTAGGTTTGCAAGAAGAAATGTGGGTTGGTGTGCACGCAGGTAAAAGGTAGATAGGTAATTTTCTCCCCCCACCCCTTCCTTAAATAAAAATCCCACTCACCTTCACTCCTGCGCTGATATCAGGGCCTCCTCTTCCTACTCCTTCTGAATTCATTTTATTGTAAGGATGGCCAGAGGAAAACAACAAGATGGCGACCTCTCCTTCTTTCCTCCCATCTGGTCATGTTTATTAAAGGGGTACTCTGCTTCTAGACATCTTAGAAGGGGAGAGGATGTCTGATTGCTGGGGTCCTGAAGCTGGGGCCCCCCACGATCTCCTGCAGCACCCGGCATTCTAAACAAACGGCCTGGAGCTCTGACCCAGATGTGAGTTTAGCCTTAGTTCACCTAAGTTGTGTCATCTTCTTGCACCAGAACTCTTGCACATTTATTGGCGCACAGTTTAGCATCTTGAGAAACACCTCTTTACTGAGGACTACATTTTTTTCTTACAAATGACACCACAATTCTGATTTATTAAAGTAAATCTCCCCCATGTGTCTCCAGTCCATTCTCTGCCCCAGTACTGGGCCCAACCATTTCTAGTGCTGGGGGTAGATACTGGCACATTACAGTCCGTCATTAAGAAATCTTCCCTATTTTGTGATGAAGAAATCTTAATTAAATACCATTTATTATAATATATAAAGTATAATGGAATCTTTATGTGATACACCATACAATGTAACAATGTGAAATCTTCCCATGATTTTATATACCTCTCTGCTTATACCTTTGCTTTACTATTACAGCCGGCAGAGATCATCACCCCATGTAAGTATTGCTATTCTCTCACACATTTGTCTCTTTATATTCATTTTGTGCCCATAAGATTGTGATACATCTACATTGGAGGCTTATGGAATCCTTTTAAGCTTAAAGGGGTACTTCTTTTAAATCAACTGGTGCTGGAAAATTCTACAGATTTGTATATTACTTCTATTTAAAAATCTTAATCCTTCCTGTACTTATCAGCTGCTGTATGCTTCAGAGGAAGTTATGTAGTCATTTTCATTTTGTGCTCTCTGCTGCCACCTCTGTCCGTGTCAGGAATTGTCCAGAGTAGGAGCAAATCCCCATAGCAAACCTCTCCTTCTCTGAAAAGTTCCTGACAAGAACAGAGGTGGCAGCAGAGCGCATTGTGGTCAGACTGGAAAGAACTACATAACTTCCTCTTCCTCTAGAGCAGTGTTTTCCAAATGTGGTCCTCAAGCACCCCCAACAGGTCATGTTTTCAGGATTTCCTTAGTCTTTCACAGGTGCTATAACTGTGGTGATGCCTGATGCTTGAGGACCGCGTTTTAGAAACACTGCTCTAGAGCATACAGCAGCTGATAAGTACTGGAAGGGGTTAATATGTTTAAAGAGAAGTAATTTACAAATCTGTAGAATTTTCTGGCCCCAGTATTTTTTTTTCCTCTGGAGTACCCCTTTAACAAAAATAAATAAATTAATAAATACATTTATAAACACCATACAGTAATGGAAATCAACATGCACCAATATAAGTCCACGGATCTGTCAGGTGGCCGTGGTGTCCATAGGTGTGAAGAGCCTGAAATTTACTTGAGAACAAAAAAATATGTCATAATACCTTGAGCCAATGCTGATCTACTTTCCCAACCAGTGTGGCTCCAGCTGTTTCAAGGCTACAACTTCCTCCATGTTGGGAGTTGTAGTTTTGAAACAGCTGGAGGCACACTGGTTGGGAAACACTATTCTATATAGTTGATCATCACTTGTGATGGGCAATTTATTTTTCCATGTATAAGATCCCTTATTCTTCCTCTGCAGTATGATTCTACTGCAAACATGACCTAATGGATATTTGCAATAAACATATTAACAATTTTCATTTCTTTTTTGTATTTTTTTAGCTGCAGAGGCAAAGATCAGGTAAATACAAACTATTTTCTCTTCGTATTACCTGCCTGATAACCCCATTGTTACACCAAGAACATTTACACATTAGTTTCTCTTGTTAATCTAGGACAGTGATCTATAAATTGCAGCCCCTCAAATGTTGCAAAACTACAACTCCCAGCATGCCCAGACAGCCAACGGCTGTCTGGGCATGCCGGGATTTGTAGTTTTACCACATCTGCAGGGCCACAATCTGGAGACCACTGATCTAGGACAAACCATCACTTTGAGATTGGTGAGATTATGGCCTCCAAGCAAGATGGCAATTCTAGTAATATTCATAATTGAGCAGAACATATATATATATATATATATATATATATATATATATATATAATTAGATAGCCTGGACTATGACAGGGAGGAGGGGATGTAGGATGTTGGGGCGGGTTAGAGGTGATGACATCACTCAGGAGGTTGGGCTGGAGCTCAGGTCAAGGCACACCTTTTGAGACACCAGAGGATGAGGTGTTGTCTTTGGGGAGCAGCCGGGGATCTGGGGACAACACCACTCAGAAAATAAAAGGACTACACAATTTCCTGTCAGGGCTGAATGATGCAGAAGCAGACTGAAGCCAGTACAATTTGTGATAAAACTATATCAGTAAGTTTTATATCTTGGGTTTAGTAATATAACTGTTATAGGACACAATATATTGATATATTTTGGATTCTTATTGATCTATTCATTCTTTCACTAACAGGACTGATGCATACCCCATTGAGGACGGACCCCATGAGGAGGGACCTAATTATGATGGTGAAGGACCCAAGGATGATGACCCTAATGATGACGGCCCCAATTATGACAGGCCAGATAAAAGGTATGTATTGTATACCATTGTATAAATGTCTTCAATGAGTCATAATACTTGGCCTCATGTATCCAAAGTGTTCCGGATGAAACCTTCGTGGCCATAGCAGCCGATCCAAATCCACGTGTCATTGTTCCTGCAGAATTTATTGATGTAAATCTGCTTCAGTATTGACTTCAGAGGGTAGCAAAATCTGCTATAGCAAATCCACAATGGAAAATATGCACATGTGAATATACGCTAAAAAAAGATTCTGTAGTTACTATTGGCAACAAAGGGTGTTATTCTCAGAGGCAGCTTTATACTTGAGGTTATTCTGTGGCCCCTGAGGGGAATATTTCTCATGTTTCTTCTTGTTTCTTCTCCTACAGATGGCTATCCAAAGTCCAGGAGGCTACTAGAGTCTTTAGGTGGGTAGGAGTCTTCCTTGTAGACGTATATAAGGAAATATTCTCAATTGTATATAAAACACATCTTCCTATCTTGATAATTTAATCTGGATAAGATTTGTCCTTATGGACGACATTATCTGTGTATTTCAAGTCATATGAAAGGCCAATGATATGAAAGGGATATTCTGCCCGAAAACATCTCATTCCCCCATCCAAAGGAGAGAGGATAAGATGTCTGATTGCGGAGGTCCCACCGCTGGTGACCCCAGCGATCTCCGGTGCTGCACCCCAGTCATCTGGGGCGGAAACTCTGCTCTGTTCCGGATGACTGGAGACTACAGCCGCCATGCCCCCTCCATTTATGTCTATGGGAGGAGGCGTAATGGCTACATACTAGCCGTCATGCACCCTCCCATAGACATGAATATAGGGTGTGACGTCACGTACACGGAAGCTCAAAGCTGGGTCCCCAAAGGCGGGACCCCCATGACCAGACATCTTATCCCCTATCCTTTGGAAGGGGATAAGATGTTTTCTGGCGGAGTACCCTTTTAACTAAAGTTCTGTTTTTCTATTACAGGGATGACCATTATCCCAGGATGACATGGAGGCCCCGGATGCCTGATATAAGGTACGACTCCCTACATGCCCCACACTACAAATAGTCACCCCCCATTAATGTTGTCCCTTTTCGTGCCCTGTTCACTAGACACAGTCTGACCAATCACAAAAGAAGAATCCTGATTGTATGAATATATTTTTTCATTGCTGTCACATGACCACATGCTAATCTACATGCAATATAGCTACTGTTACATTCTATTAAACTAAACCGATGCACTTCGATATAAAATTAGCACTCCGCCCCTAGACATCTAATCCCCTCTTCAAATGATAGGGGATAAGATGTCCGATTACGAGGGATCTCCAGCACCCCAACCCAGCATTGGAACATTTATGTTCAGAACGCCAGTTTCAGGAGGCTGTGGTGGTGACGTCAAGCCCACTCCATTCATGTATATGGGAGGGGGTGTGACTGCTGTCCCCCCGTGACGTAAAACCACGGCCACCTGAAACCGGCGTTCTGAACATAAATGTTCAGAATGCCAAGGTGGTGGGCTGGAGATCGCGGGGGTCCATGCTTTGGATATGGGATAAGATGTCTAGGGGCGGAGTACTCCTTCAAATACAACATTTTATATCCTCTCACTATGGCACATTCTATTACACTCACAGACTGCAAACCTGTAGAGACCTAATCCTGATCTCTTTGTGTTCTCTTTCACTTTTTGTATTTACATATTTATATGTGTCAATTTTTTTCCATGTACAATAGGGAGATTCCCGAGGAGGATAGTGATATCCCAAAAAAGACAAAGAAAGTTACGTAAGTACAAGGAATCCACATCCTTACAGTACAGAAAGAATTAATGGAAATGACTCAAAGGGGTACTTCCCCGCCAGACATGTTATCCGTATCCAAATGACTGGGGTGCTGGGGCGAAGAATGCGGAGGTCGCCTGCGGCTTGACCCCTGTGATCTCTTTCGCAGCACCCCAGTCATCTGGTGCACGCAGCGAACGCCACTCGGTGACGCATGACTGCGGAATACCACTTTAATGTATACCAGGAAAAAGAATACTAATGCAATGATGTATATCCATAAAAAAAAAAAAAAAAACAAGGATGAGGCTTGGAAATATGGACAGAATTGGGTTAACACCTGACGCTATAAAACCTTTAGACATGTTCTAGAGACAAGTTTCAATCAGGTTCTGAGTGTTCAGACCTTGACCAATTGTTGGAACAAGCGGGGAGAAAAGCGCAGCTGCCTGAGACAATCCCATAGACTTACATTATAAATTTGTCTTGCTTAGCGCTCTCTACTTGTTACACCAAGAACATTTACACATTAGTTTCTCTTGTTAATCTAGGACAGTGATCTATAAATTGCAGCCCTTCAAATATTGCAAAACTACAACTCCAAGCATGCCCAGACAGCCAACGGCTGTCTGGGCATGCTGGGAGTTGTAGTTTTACAACATCTCCAGGGCCACAATCTGGAGACCACTGATCTATGACAAGCCATCACTTTGAGATTGGTGAGATTATGGCCTCCAAGCAAGATGGCAATTCTAGCAATATTCATAATTAATCAGAACATATACATAATTAGATAGCCTAGACTATAACAGGAAGGAGAAGATGTAGGATGTAGGGGCGGGGTTAGAGGTGATGACATCACTCAGGAGGTTGGGCTGGAGCTCAGGTCAAGGCACACCTTCTGAGACACCAGAGGATGAGGCGTTGTCTGTGGGGAGCAGCCGGGGATCTGGGGACAACACCACTCAGAAAATAAAAGGACTACACAATTTCCTGTCAGGGCTGAATGATGCAGAAGCAGGCTGAAGCCAGTACAATTTGTGATAAAACTATATTAGTAAGTTTTATATCTTGGGTTTAGTAATATAACTGTTATAGGACACAATATATTGATATATTTTGGATTCTTATTGATCTATTCATTCTTTCACTAACAGGACTGATTCATACCCCATTGAGGACGGACCCCATGAGGAGGGACCTAATTATGATGGTGAAGGACCCAAGGATGATGACCCTAATGATGACGGCCCCAATGATGAAGGGCCAGATATAAGGCATGTATTGTATACCATTGTATAAATGTCTTCAATGAGTCATAATACTTGGCCTCATGTATCCAAAGTGTTCCGGATGAAACCTTCGTGGCCATAGCAGCCGATCCGAATTCTTGTGTCTGAAAAAACCGATTCTGTAGTTACTATGGACAACAAAGGGCGTTATTCTCAGAGGCAGCTTTATACTTGAGGTTATTCTGTGGCCCCTGAGGGGAATATTTCTCATGTTTCTTATTTTAATCTGGATAAGATTTGTCCTTATGGACGACATTATCTGCGTATTCCAAGTCATATGAAAGGAAAATGATATTAAAGGGATCTTCTGCTGGAATACATCTTATCCCCCATCCAAAGGAGAGAGGATAGGATGTCTGATTTCGGGGGTCCAGCCGCTGGTGACCCCTGCGATCTCCGGTGCGTCACCCAGTCATCCAGTGCGAGAACTCTGCTCTATTCTGAATGACTGGGGACTACAGCCGCCATGCCCCCTCCATTCATGTCTATTGGAGGAGGCGTAATGGCTACATACTAGCCGTCATGCACCCTCCCATAGACATGAATATAGGGCGTGACGTCACGTACACGGAAGCTCAAAGCTGGATCCCCAAAGGTGGGACCCCCCGACCAGACATCTTATCCCCTATCCTTTGGAAGGGGATAAGATGCTTTCTGGCGGAGTACCCTTTTAACTAATGTTCTGTTTTTCTATTACAGGGATGACCATTATCCCAGGATGACATGGAGGCCCCGGATGCCTGATATAAGGTACGACTCCCTACATGCCCCACACTACAAATAGCCCCCCCCCCCCCATTAATGGTGTCCCTTTTCGTGCCCTGTTCACTAGACAAAGTCTGACCAATCACAAAAGAAGAATCCTCGTTGTATGAATATATTTTTTCATTGCTGTCACATGACCACATGCTAATCTACATGGAATGAAGCTCCTGTTACATTCTATTAAACTAAACCGATGCACTCCGATATTAAATTAGTACTCCACGCCTAGACATCTTATCCCCTCTTCAAATGATAGGGGATAAGATGCCTGATCACGAGGGGGGTCCGGCCACTGGGCCCCCCAACCCAGCATTGGGAACATTTATGTTCAGAACGCCAGTTTCAGGAGGCTGTGGTGGTGACGTCAAGCCCACTCCATTCATGTATATGGGAGGGGGTGTGACTGCTGTCCCCCCGTGACGTAAAACCACGGCCACCTGAAACCGGCGTTCTGAACATAAATGTTCAGATCTCCAGCACAAGGTGGATGGGGTCCATGCTTTGGATATGGGATAAGATGTCTAGGGGTGGAGTACTCCTTCAAATATAACATTTTATATCCTCTCACTATGGCACATTCTATTACATTCACAGACTGCAAACCTGTAGAGACCTAATCCTGATCTCTTTGTGTTCTCTTTCACTTTTTGTACTTACATATTTATATGTGTCAATTTTTTTCCATGTACAATAGGGAGATTCCCGAGGAGGATAGTGATATACCAAAAAAGAAAAAGAAAGTTACGTAAGTACAGAGAACCCACATCCTTACAGTACAGAAAGAATTAATGGAAATGACTCAAAGGGGTACTTCCCCGCCAGACATGTTATCCGTATCCAAATGACTGGGGTGCTGTGGCGAAGAATGCGGAGGTCGCCCGTGATCTCTTTCGCAGCACCCCAGTCATCTGGTGCACGCAGAGAACGCCACTCCGTGACGGATGACTGCCACTCCCGCTCCATTCATGTCTATGGGAGGAGGAGTGTCGACTGTCATGGCCACTACCATAGACATGAATGGAGGGGACTTGGTGTGATGTCACGATCATGGAAGCCCCAGCCCCGGAGATTGCCGGACCCCCCAAAATCAGACATGTTATCCCCTATCAGGGGATAACATGTCTAGCGGCGGAGTACCCTTTTAATGTATACCAGGAAAAAGAATACTAATGCAATGATGTATATCCATAAAAAAAAAAAAAAAAAACAAGAATGAGGCTTGGAAATATGGACAGAATTGGGTTAACACCTGACGCTATAAAACCTTTAGACATGTTCTAGAGACAAGTTTCAATCAGGTTCTGAGTGTTCAGACCTTGATCAATTGTTGGAACAAGCGGGAGAAAAGCGCAGCTGCCTGAGACAATCCCATAGACTTACATTATAAATTTGTCTTGCTTAGCGCTCTCTTCTTGTTACACCAAGAACATTTACACATTAGTTTATTTTGTTAATCTAGGACAGTGATCTATAAATTGCAGCCCTTCAAATATTTCAAAACTACAACTCTAAGCATGCCCAGACAGCCAACGGCTGTCTGGGCATGCTGGGAGTTGTAGTTTTACAACATCTCCAGGGCCACAATCTGGAAACCACTGATCTATGACAAGCCATCACTTTGAGATTGGTGAGATTATGGCCTCCAAGCAAGATGGCAATTCTAGCAATATTCATAATTAATCAGAACATATACATAATTAGATAGCCTAGACTATAAAAGGGAGGAGGTGATGTAGGATGTAGGGGCGGGGTTAGAGGTGATGACATCACTCAGGAGGTTGGACTGGAGCTCAGGTCAAGGCACACCTTCTGAGACACCAGAGGATGAGGTATTGTCTGTGGTGAGGAGTCGGGGATCTGGGAACAAGACCACTTAGGAAATAAAAGGACTACACAATTTCCTGTCAGGGCAGAATGATGCAGAAGCAGACTGAAGCCAGTACAATTTGTGATAAAACTATATTAGTAAGTTTTATATCTTGGGTTTAGTAATATAACTGTTATAGGACACAGCATATTGATATATTTTGGATTCTTATTGATCTATTCATTCTGTCACTAACAGGACTGATTCATACCCCATTGAGGACGGACCCCATGAGGAGGGACCTATTTATGATGGTGAAGGACCCAAGGATGATGGCCCTAATGATGACGACCCCAATTATGAAGGGCCAGATAAAAGGCATGTATTGTATACCATTGTATAAATGTCTTCAATGAGTCATAATACTTGGCCTCATGTATCCAAAGTGTTCCGGATGAAACCTTCGTGGCCATAGCAGCCGATCCAAATCCATGTGTCATTGTTCCTGCAGAATTTATAGATCTTAGGGTGCGTTCACACGTGCGTATTTTCTTAAGTAAATCTGCTTCAGCATTGACTTCAGAGGGTAGCAAAATCTGCTATAGCAAATCCACAGCGGAAAATATGCCCATGTGAATATACGCTAAAAACCGATTCTGTAGTTACTATGGACAACAAAGAGCGTTATTCTCAGAGGCAGCTTTATACTTGAGGTTATTCTGAGGCCCCTGAGGGGAATATTTCTTATGTTTCTTCTTGTCTCTTCTCCTACAGATGGCTATCCAGAGTCCAGGAGGCTCCGAGAGTCTTTAGGTAGGTAGGAGTCTTACTTGTAGACGTATAAAAGGAAATATTTTCAATTGTATATAAAACACATCTTCCTATCTTGATATTTTAATCTGGATAAGATTTGTCCTTATGGATGACATTATCTGTGTGTTCCAAGTCATATGAAAGGAAAACGATATTAAAGGGATCTTCTGCTTGAAAACATCTCATCCCCCATCCAAAGGAGAGAGGATAAGATGTCTGATTGCGGGGGTTCCGCCACTGAAGAGCCCTGCAATCTCCGGTGCGGCACCCAGTCATCCAGTGCGAGAACTCTGCTCTATTCTGAATGACTGGGGACTACAGCCGCCATGCCCCCTCCATTCACGTCTATTGGAGGAGGCGTAATGGCTACATACTAGCCATCATGCACCCTCCCATAGACATGAATGTAGGGGGCATGACGTCACGTACACGGAAGCTCAAAGCTGGATCCCCAAAGGCGGGACCCCCACGACCAGACATCTTATCCCCTATTCTTTGGAAGGGGATAAGATGTTTTCTGGCGGAGTACCCTTTTATCTAAAGTTCTGTTTTTCTATTACAGGGATGACCATTATCCCAGGATGACATGGAGGCCCCGGATGCCTGATATAAGGTACGTCTCCCTACATGCCCCACACTAAAAATAGCCACCCCCCCCCCCCCATTATTGGTGTCCCTTTTCGTGCCCTGTTCACTAGGCAAAGTCTGACCAATCACAAAAGAAGAATCCTCGTTGTATGAATATATTTTTTCATTGCTGTCACATGACCACATGCTAATCTACATGGAATGAAGCTCCTGTTACATTCTATTAAACTAAACCGATGCACTCCGATATTAAATTAGTACTCCACGCCTAGACATCTTATCCCCTCTTCAAATGATAGGGGATAAGATGCCTGATCACTAGGGGGGTCCGGCAACTGGGCACCCCAACCCAGAATTGGGAACATTTATGTTCAGAACGCCAGTTTCAGGAGGCTGTGGTGGTGACGTCAAGCCCACTCCATTCATGTAAATGGGAGGGGGTGTGACTGCTGTCCCCCCGTGACAAAAAACCACGGCCACCTGAAACCGGCGTTGTGAACATAAATCTTCAGAATGCCAAGGTGGTGGGCTGGAGATCGCGGGGGTCCATGCTTTGGATAGGGGATAAGATGTCTAGGGGCGGAGTACTCCTTCAAATACAACATTTTATATCCTCTCACTATGGCACATTCTATTACATTCACAGACTGCAAACCTGTAGAGACCTAATCCTGATCTCTTTGTGTTCTCTTTCACTTTTTGTATTTACATATTTATATGTGTCAATTTTTTTCAATGTACAATAGGGAGATCCCCGAGGAGGATAGTGATCTCCCAAAAAAGAAAAAGAAAGTTACGTAAGTACAGAGAACCCACATCCTTACAGTACAGAAAGAATTAATGGAAATGACTCAAAGGGGTACTTCCCCGCCAGACATGTTATCCGTATCCAAATGACTGGGGTGCTGTGGCGAAGAATGCGGAGGTAGCCTGCGGCTTGACCCCCGTGATCTCTTTCGCAGCACCCCAGTCATCTGGTGCAGGCAGCGAACGCCACTTGGTGACGGATGACTGCCACTCCCGCTCCATTCATGTCTATGGGAGGAGGAGTGTCGACTCTCATGGCCACTTCCATACACATGAATGGAGGGGACTTGGTGTGATGTCACGATCATGGAAGCCCCAGCCCCGGAGATTGCCGGACCCCCCAAAATCAGACATGTTATCCCCTATCAGGGGATAACATGTCTAGCGGCGGAGTACCCCTTTAATGTATACCAGGAAAAAGAATACTAATGCAATGATGTATGTCCATAAAAAAAAAAAAAAAAAAAAAACAAGAATGAGGCTTTGAAATATGGACAGAATTGGGTTAACACCTGACGCTATAAAACCTTTAGACATGTTCTAGAGACAAGTTTCAATAAGGTTCTGAGTGTTCAGACCTTGACCAATTGTTGGAACAAGCGGGAGAAAAGCGCAGCTGCCTGAGACAATCCCATAGACTTACATTATAAATTTGTATTGCTTAGCGCTCTCTACTTGTTACACCAAGAACATTTACACATTAGTTTATTTTGTTAATCTAGGACAGTGATCTATAAATTGCAGCACTTCAAATGTTGCAAAACTACAACTCCCAGCATGCCCAGACAGCCAACGGCTGTCTGGGCATTCCAGGAGTTGTAGTTTTACAACATCTGCAGGGCCACAATCTGGAGACCACTGATCTATGACAAGCCATCACTTTGAGATTGGTGAGATTATGGCCTCCAAGCAAGATGGCAATTCTAGCAATATTCATAATTAATCAGAACATATACATAATTAGATAGCCTAGACTATAACAGGGAGGAGGTGATGTAGAATGAAGGGGCGGGGTTAGAGGTGATGACATCACTCAGGAGGTTGGGCTGGAGCTCAGGTCAAGGCACACCTTCTGAGGCACCAGAGGATGAGGCGTTGTCTGTGGGGAGCAGCCGGGGATCTGGGGACAACACCACTCAGAAAATAAAAGGACTACACAATTTCCAGTCAGGGCTGAATGATGCAGAAGCAGGCTGAAGCCAGTATAATTTGTGATAACACTAAATTTGTAAGTTTTATATCTTGGGTTTAGTAATATAACTGTTATAGGACACAATATATTGATATATTTTGGATTCTTATTGATCGATTCATTCTGTCACTAACAGGACTGATGCATACCCCACTGAAGACGGACCCCAAGAGGAGGGACCTAATTATGACGGGCCTAATGGTGAAGGACCCAAGGATGATGGCCCTAATGATGACGGCCCCAATGATGAAGGGCCAGATAAAAGGCATGTATTATATACCATTGTATAAATGTCTTCAATGACTCATAATACTTGGCCTCATGTATAGAAAGTGTTCCGGATGAAACCTTCGTGGCCATAGCAGCCGATCCGAATCCACGTGTCATTGTTCCTTGTCACGATGCCGGCTGGCAGGTAGTGGACCCTCTGTGCCAGAGAGGGATTGGCGTGGACCGTGCTAGTGGACCGGTTCTAAGCCACTACTGGTTTTCACCAGAGCCCGCCGCAAAGCGGGATGGTCTTGCTGCGGCGGTAGTGACCAGGTCGTATCCACTAGCAACGGCTCACCTCTCTGGCTGCTGAAGATAGGCGCGGTACAAGGGAGTAGGCAGAAGCAAGGTCGGACGTAGCAGAAGGTCGGGGCAGGCAGCAAGGATCGTAGTCAGGGGCAACGGCAGAAGGTCTGGAAACACTGGCAAGGAACACACAAGGAACGCTTTCACTGGCACTAAGGCAACAAGATCCGGCAAGGGAGTGCAAGGGAAGTGAGGTAATATAGGAAAGTGCACAGGTGAAAACCCTAATTGGAACCACTGCGCCAATCAGCGGCGCAGTGGCCCTTTAAATCGCAGAGACCCGGCGCGCGCGCGCCCTAGGGAGCGGGGCCGCGCGCGCCGGGACAGAACAGACGGGGAGCGAGTCAGGTAGGGGAGCCGGGGTGCGCATCGCGAGCGGGCGCTACCCGCATCGCGAATCGCATCCCGGCTGGCAGCAGGATCGCAGCGCCCCGGGTCAGAGGACGTGACCGGAGCGCTGCAGCGGAGGGAGTGAAGCGAGCGCTCCGGGGAGGAGCGGGGACCCGGAGCGCTCGGCGTAACAGTACCCCCCCCTTGGGTCTCCCCCTCTTCTTGGAGCCTGAGAACCTGAGGAGCAGACTTTTGTCAAGGATGTTGTCCTCAGGTTCCCAGGATCTCTCTTCAGGACCACAACCCTCCCAGTCTACTAAAAAAAAATTTTTCCCTCTGACCTTTTTGGCAGCCAAAATTTCCTTGACCGAGAAGACGTCCGAGGAGCCGGAAACAGGAGTGGGAGGAACAGATTTGGGAGAAAAACGGTTGAGGATGAGTGGTTTGAGAAGAGAGACGTGAAAGGCATTAGGGATACGAAGAGAAGGAGGAAGAAGAAGTTTATAAGAGACAGGATTAATTTGACACAAAATTTTGAAAGGACCAAGATAGCGTGGTCCCAACTTGTAGCTAGGGACACGGAAGCGGACATATTTAGCGGAGAGCCATACCTTGTCTCCAGGGGAAAAAACGGGGGGAGCTCTTCTTTTCTTATCCGCGAACCTCTTCATGCGTGAAGAAGCCTGTAAGAGAGAATTTTGGGTCTCTCTCCATATAATGGAAAGGTCACGAGAAATTTCATCCACAGCGGGCAGACCAGAGGGCAAGGGGGTAGGGAGGGGGGGAAGAGGGTGACGGCCGTACACCACGAAAAATGGGGATTTGGAGGAAGATTCAGAGACCCTGAAGTTATACGAGAATTCGGCCCATGGAAGGAGATCTGCCCAGTCATCCTGGCGGGAGGAAACAAAATGTCGCAAATAATCACCCAGGATCTGGTTAATTCTTTCTACTTGTCCATTGGACTGGGGATGATATGCAGAGGAAAAATTTAATTTAATCTTGAGTTGTTTACAGAGAGCTCTCCAGAATTTAGACACGAATTGGACCCCTCTATCCGAGACAATCTGCGTAGGCAACCCGTGAAGACGAAAAATGTGTACAAAAAATTGTTTAGCCAACTGAGGCGCAGAAGGAAGACCAGGAAGAGGGATAAAATGTGCCATTTTGGAGAATCGATCAACGACCACCCAAATAACGGTGTTGCCACGGGAAGGGGGTAAATCAGTAATAAAATCCATACCAATCAGAGACCAAGGCTGTTCGGGGACAGGCAGAGGATGAAGAAAACCAGCGGGCTTCTGGCGAGGAGTCTTATCCCGGGCACAGATAGTGCAGGCTCGCACAAAGTCCCCAACATCCGTCTCCAGAGTCGGCCACCAATAGAAGCGGGAGATGAGTTGCACAGATTTCTTGATGCCCGCATGACCTGCGAGATGGGAGGAGTGACCCCATTTGAGGATTCCGAGGCGTTGGCGTGGAGAAACAAAGGTCTTTCCTGGAGGAGTCTGCCTGATGGAGGCAGGAGAAGTGGAGATCAGGCAGTCAGGTGGAATGATGTGTTGCGGAGGGAGATCAACTTCTGAGGCATCCGAGGAACGAGAGAGAGCATCGGCCCTAATGTTCTTATCGGCAGGACGAAAGTGAATCTCAAAATTAAATCGGGCAAAGAACAGAGACCACCGGGCCTGGCGAGGATTCAGCCGTTGGGCCGACTGGAGGTAGGAGAGGTTCTTGTGGTCGGAGTAGATAATAACAGGAAATCTTGATCCCTCCAGCAGATGCCTCCATTCCTCAAGTGCTAATTTAATGGCTAGAAGCTCTCGATCCCCGATGGAGTAGTTCCTCTCCGCTGGAGAGAAGGTCCTAGAGAAAAAACCACAAGTGACAGCATGCCCGGAAGAATTTTTTTGTAGAAGAACAGCTCCAGCTCCTACTGAGGAGGCATCAACCTCCAATAGGAAGGGTTTGGAAGGGTCAGGTCTGGAGAGCACGGGAGCCGAAGAAAAGGCAGACTTGAGTCGTTTAAAGGAGTCTTCTGCTTGAGGAGGCCAGGACTTGGGATCAGCATTTTTTTTGGTTAAAGCCACGATAGGAGCCACAATGGTAGAAAAATGTGGAATAAATTGCCTGTAATAATTGGCGAACCCCAAAAAGCGTTGGATAGCACGGAGTCCGGAGGGGCGTGGCCAATTTAAGACGGCAGAGAGTTTGTCTGGATCCATCTGTAGTCCCTGGCCAGAGACCAAATATCCTAGAAAAGGAAGAGATTGGCATTCAAACAGACATTTCTCAATTTTGGCATAGAGTTGGTTGTCACGAAGTCTCTGAAGAACCATACGGACATGCTGGCGGTGTTCTTCTAGATTGGCAGAAAAAATTAGGATATCGTCCAGATATACCACAACACAGGAGTATAACAGATCACGAAAAATTTCATTGACAAAGTCTTGGAAGACGGCAGGGGCATTGCACAGTCCAAAGGGCATGACCAGATACTCAAAGTGTCCATCTCTGGTGTTAAATGCCGTTTTCCACTCGTCCCCCTCTCTGATGCGGATGAGGTTATAGGCGCCTCTTAAGTCCAATTTAGTGAAGATGTGGGCACCTTGGAGGCGGTCAAAGAGTTCAGAGATGAGGGGTAAGGGGTAGCGGTTCTTAACCGTGATTTTATTAAGACCGCGGTAGTCAATGCAAGGACGTAGGGAGCCATCTTTTTTGGACACAAAGAAAAATCCGGCTCCGGCAGGAGAGGAGGATTTACGGATAAAGCCCTTTTTTAGATTCTCCTGGACGTATTCGGACATGGCAAGAGTCTCTGGGGCAGAGAGAGGATAAATTCTGCCCCGGGGTGGAGTAGTACCCGGGAGGAGGTCGATAGGGCAATCATAAGGCCTGTGAGGAGGTAGAGTCTCAGCTTGTTTTTTGCAGAAAACATCCGCGAAGTCCATATAGGCCTTAGGGAGACCGGTTACTGGAGGAACCACAGAGTTACGGCAAGGGTTACTGGGAACCGGTTTTAGACAGTTCTTGGAACAAGAGGACCCCCAACTCTTGATCTCCCCAGTGGACCAATCCAGGGTTGGGGAATGAAGTTGAAGCCAGGGAAGTCCAAGGAGAATCTCCGAGGTGCAATTGGGAAGGACCAAAAGTTCAATCCTCTCATGATGAGATCCGATGCTCATAAGAAGGGGCTCCGTGCGGAAACGTATGGTACAGTCCAATCTTTCATTATTTACACAATTGATGTAGAGGGGTCTGGCGAGACTGGTCACTGGGATGTTGAACCTGTTGACGAGAGAGGCCAAAATAAAATTTCCTGCAGATCCAGAGTCCAAGAAGGCCACTGTAGAGAAGGAGAAGGCAGAGGCAGACATCCGCACAGGCACAGTAAGACGTGGAGAAGCAGAGTAGACATCAAGGACTGTCTCACCTTTGTGCGGAGTCAGCGTACGTCTTTCCAGGCGGGGAGGACGGATAGGACAATCCCTCAGGAAGTGTTCGGTACTAGCACAGTACAGGCAGAGGTTCTCCATACGGCGTCGTGTCCTCTCTTGAGGTGTCAGGCGAGACCGGTCGACCTGCATAGCCTCCACGGCGGGAGGCACAGGAACAGATTGCAGGGGACCAGAGGAGAGAGGAGCCGAGGAGACGAAACGCCTCGTGCGAACAGAGTCCATATCTTGGCGGAGTTCCTGACGCCTTTCAGAAAAACGCATGTCAATGCGAGTGGCTAGGTGAATAAGTTCATGTAGATTAGCAGGAATTTCTCGTGCGGCCAGAACATCTTTAATGTTGCTGGATAGGCCTTTTTTGAAGGTCGCGCAGAGGGCCTCATTATTCCAGGACAATTCTGAAGCAAGTGTACGGAATTGTACGGCATACTCGCCAACGGAAGAATTACCCTGGACCAGGTTCAACAGGGCAGTCTCAGCAGAAGAGGCTCGGGCAGGTTCCTCAAAGACACTTCGGATTTCCGAGAAGAAGGAGTGTACAGAGGCAGTGACGGGGTCATTGCGGTCCCAGAGCGGTGTGGCCCATGACAGGGCTTTTCCGGACAGAAGACTGACTACGAAAGCCACCTTAGACCTTTCAGTGGGAAACAGGTCCGACATCATCTCCAGATGCAGGGAACATTGGGAAAGAAAGCCACGGCAAAACTTAGAGTCCCCATCAAATTTATCCGGCAAGGATAAGCGTATCCCAGGAGCGGCCACTCGCTGCGGAGGAGGTGCAGGAGCTGGCGGAGGAGATGACTGCTGAAGCTGTGGTAGCAACTGTTGTAGCATAACGGTCAGTTGAGACAGCTGTTGGCCTTGTTGCGCTATCTGTTGTGACTGCTGGGCGACCACCGTGGTGAGGTCAGCGACAACTGGCAGAGGAACTTCAGCGGGATCCATGGCCGGATCTACTGTCACGATGCCGGCTGGCAGGTAGTGGACCCTCTGTGCCAGAGAGGGATTGGCGTGGACCGTGCTAGTGGACCGGTTCTAAGCCACTACTGGTTTTCACCAGAGCCCGCCGCAAAGCGGGATGGTCTTGCTGCGGCGGTAGTGACCAGGTCGTATCCACTAGCAACGGCTCACCTCTCTGGCTGCTGAAGATAGGCGCGGTACAAGGGAGTAGGCAGAAGCAAGGTCGGACGTAGCAGAAGGTCGGGGCAGGCAGCAAGGATCGTAGTCAGGGGCAACGGCAGAAGGTCTGGAAACACTGGCAAGGAACACACAAGGAACGCTTTCACTGGCACTAAGGCAACAAGATCCGGCAAGGGAGTGCAAGGGAAGTGAGGTAATATAGGGAAGTGCACAGGTGAAAACCCTAATTGGAACCACTGCGCCAATCAGCGGCGCAGTGGCCCTTTAAATCGCAGAGACCCGGCGCGCGCGCCCTAGGGAGCGGGGCCGCGCGCGCCGGGACAGAACAGACGGGGAGCGAGTCAGGTAGGGGAGCCGGGGTGCGCATCGCGAGCGGGCGCTACCCGCATCGCGAATCGCATCCGGGCTGGCAGCAGGATCGCAGCGCCCCGGGTCAGAGGACGTGACCGGAGCGCTGCAGCGGAGGGAGTGAAGCGAGCGCTCCGGGGAGGAGCGGGGACCCGGAGCGCTCGGCGTAACATTCCTGCAGAATTTATAGACCTTAGGGTGCGTTCACACGTGTGTATTTTCTCATGTAAATCTGCTTCAGCATTGACTTCAGAGGGTAGCAAAATCTGCTATAGCAAATCCACAGCGGAAAATATGCACATGTAAATATATACGCTAAAAACTGATTCTGTAGTTACTATGGACAACAAAGGGTGTTATTCTCAGAGGCAGCTTTATACTTGAGCTTACTCTATGGCCCCTAAGGGGAATATTTCTTATGTTTCTTCTTGTCACTTCTCCTACAGATTGCTATCCAGGGTTCATGTGGCTCAGCGGTTCGTCAGGTGGGTAGGAGTCTTTCTTGCAGGAGCCTCCAAGCAAGATGGCTATTCTAGCAATATTCATAATTAATCAGAACATATACATAATTAGATAGACTTGCCTATAACAGGGAGGAGATGATGTAGGATGTAGGGGCAGGGTCAGAGGTGATGACATCACTCAGGAGGTTGGGCTGGAGCTCAGGTCAAGGCACACCTTCTGAGACACCAGAGGATGAGGCGTTGTCTGTGGGAAGGAGCCAGGGATCTTGGGACAACACCACTCAGAAAATAAAAGGACTACACAATATCCTGTCAGGGGTGAATGATGCAGAAGCAGGCTGAAGCCAGTACAATTTGTGATAACACTAAATTTGTAAGTTTTATATATTGGGTTTAGTAATATAACTGTTATAGGACACAATATATTGATATATTTTGGATTCTTATTGATCTATTCATTCTTTAACTAACAGGACTGATTCATACCCCATTGAGGACGGACCCCATGAGGAGGGACCAAATAATGACGGCCCCAATGATGAAGGGCCAGATATAAGGCATGTATTGTATACCATTGTATAAATGTCTTCAATGAGTCATAATACTTGGCCTCATGTATCCAAAGTGTTCTGGATGAAACCTTCGTGGCCATAGCAGCCGATCCGAATCCACGTGTCATTGTTCCTGCAGAATTTATAGATCTTAGGGTGCGTTCACACATGTATATTTTCTGATGTAAATCTGCTTCAGTATTGACTTCAGAGGGTAGCAAAATCTGCTATAGCAAATCCACAATGGAAAATATGCACATGTGAATATACGCTAGAAACTGATTCTGTAGTTACTATGGACAACAAAGGGTGTTATTCTCAGAGGCAGCTTTATACTTGAGGTTATTCTGTGGCCCCTGAGGGGAATATTTCTCATGTTTCTTTTTGTCTCTTCTCCTACAAATGGCTATCCAGGGTACAGGAGGCTCCGAGAGTCTTTAGGTGGGTAGGAGTCTTCCTTGTAGACATATATAAGGAAATATTCTCAATTGTATATAAAACACATTATCCTATCTTGATATTTTAATCTGGACAAGATTTGTCCTTATGGACGACATTATCTGTGTTTTCCAAGTCATATGAAAGGAAAATGATATTAAAGGGATCTTCTGCTGGAAAACATCTTATCCCCCATCCAAAGGAGAGAGGATAGGATGTCTGATTGCGGGGGTCCAGCCGCTGGTGACCCCTGTGATCTCCGGTGCGGCACCCAGTCATCCAGTGCGAGATCTCTGCTCTGTTCTGGATGACTGGGGACTACAGCCGCCATGCCCCCTCCATTCATGTCTATGGGAGGAGGCATAATGGCTACGTACTAGCCGTCATGCACCCTCCCATGGACATGAATGTAAGGGGCGTGTTGGGATGTACGCGGAAGCTCAAAGCTGGGTCCCCAAAGGCGGGACCCCCATGACCAAATATTTTATCCCCTATCCTTTGGAAGGGGATAAGATGTTTTCTGGCGGAGTACCCTTTTAACTAAAGTTCTGTTTTTCTATTACAGGGACGACCATTATCCCAGGATGACATGGAGGCCCCGGATGCCTGACATAAGGTACGACTCCCTACATGCCCCATACTACAAATAGCCCCTCGCCCCATTAATGGTGCCCCTTTTTATGCCAATGAGGTGGGGGAAAAAACGAATTCCCTTTCCCTGTTCACTAGACAAAGTCTGACCAATCACAAAAGAAGAATCCTGATTGTATGAATATATTTTTTCATTGCTGTCACATGACCATATGCTAATCTACATGCAATGTAGCTACTGTTACACTCTATTAAACTAAACCGATGCACTTCGATATTAAATTAGCACTCTGCCCCAGACATCTTATCCCCTCTTCAAAGGATAGGGGATAAGATGTCTGATCATGAGAGGGTCTGGCCACTGGGACCCCCCTGCGATCTCCAGCCCACTACCCCAGCATTGGGAACATAAATTACCTGAATTTGTACTGAATTTGTACTGCTGTTGATATAATATATATTTTGCTTGCAGAGCATTGCCTAGACTTGGTGCAGTTATATCCTGGACTGTATTTACTGACAGCAAATATCTTAAAAATTTGGAATTGAATGATTTTAGAAAGTTATTGAACTTTATTAAGTGATTAAAGGGAATCTTTCCGAGCCCCTAACCCCTATAATTCCTCCCCAGTACCTTGGACATGTATAGCAAAGCGTCCAGATGGTGTGCGCTACATCTACAAGGTGCTGGGTCTGGCTTATAGGGCTAAGTGGGCCAGACAGGTTCCCTATAAGCTTCCTCAGGAGTCTCAGTGCTGATGCTAAACAGTTGTATTTGTGGTTCAATGTTCTTGGAAACCCTTCATTGAAAATCATAATAACATCTGGCCTTTATATAGTTATATGTTAGATAATGTATGTTCTATATATTATAGGGAGGAGACATCAGAAGAGCTTGAGGATTATAAAAAGAAGGATAAAAGTCTTAGAAAGAGGGCAGTGTCAATGTAAGTAGAGAGATCGAGTATTGTAACACTACAGATCACACAATGGTGTAGATGCCTCATTACATATGTATACTTTCAGTAGTGATCTCACATATAAATATAGTGCAGGGGCCTTGCTGGGGGGGGGTTAAGGAGGATGTAGCCCCGGGTCTGGTGCTTGTAGCCCCGTGTGTTTTATAATTACCACAGCTGCTTAAACGCAACGGTGGCTTCTGGGGAGTTACGTGCTGTGCGTGGGCACGCCAAATGTCACCAGACTTACCACCTCAAGGTAAAGGTATGCAAAGGAGATGTGTGTGTGTGTATGATAAATAAATAGATAGATAGATGCTAGATGTGTGTATGTACGATAGAATATTGTATGATAGATGTGTGTATGTATGATAGATGTTTGCATGTTTGTGTGATGTATGTATGTATGTATGATAGATGTAAGTATGATAGATGTGTGTATGTATGATAGATGTGTGCATGTATGATGTATGTATGATAGATGTATGAATGTATGTATGTATGTATATAATAGATGTGTATGATAAATGAGGGGTCTGGAGGAGGAGGCGGACAGAGGGATCTTGAGGAGGAGGAGGACATAGGAGTCTGGAGTGGAGGCGGACAGAGGAATTTAGAGAAGGAGGCAGATAGAGGGGTCTGGAGGAGGAGGTGGATAAAGGGGTTTGGAAAAAGAAACAGACAGAGGGTTCTAGAGGAGGAGGTGGACAGAGAGGTCTCGAGCAGGATGCGGACAGAAGGTTCTGGAGGAGGAGGCAGACAAAGGAGTCTGGAATTGGACAGAGGGGTCTGGAGGAGGAAGCAGACAGAGGGGCCTGGAGGATGGGGTGGACAGAGGGGTCTGGAGGAGGAAGTGGGAAGAGGAGTCTGGAGGAGAAGGTGGACAGATGGGTCTGGAGATGGAAGTGGACAGAGGGGTGTGGAGGAGAAGGGCAGAGAGCTCTGGAGGAGAAGGGCTGAGGTGTCTGGAGGAGGACTGTGCAGAGGTGGGATTCAGCCGAACTGAGAAGAAATAGTGTGTGGCAGTATTACTATTATTATTATAGATACAGTGTGTGGCAGTATTATTATTATAGATATAGTGTGGCAGGGGGTACAGTTTTTGACAGTGTTATATTCCGATGGAACAGTGTATAGCAGGGTTATATTAAGAGGGCATGATGTCTGGCAGGGTTTATTCAGGCGACTTAGTTTCTGGATATGGGCTGTGGTGGTAATGATGGGGGTTTTCAGTTTGTTGGTCTAGGATGTCCTCCTAAACTCAGGTGACAGACTGATAACATTATTGCTCTTAGACGTATAACATTTTAAATAACCCCTTTTGCTCAGGATAGGGGATACCCACCAATCACCAGAATAGACGTGTAATGTCCCCATAAATTAAGAGAGTAAAATAATGCAATCTCTATTAGAACTGCTCCAGAAACCATACATGAAGTGTTGGTTTCGTATGTGCAGCATGTTGTGTACAGTAGTGGGAGAATATTAAAGAAGGAGGCTGGGTGTGGTTAGGGGGTGTGTATGAGGGTGTGGTGGGGGCATGTCTGTGGGTGTGGTAAGGGCATTGCTGGGCTATGGTCTCTAGCCCCGGGCCTTTTGGAGACCTAGCAATGCTGATGAAGTGCATACAATAGTTGCCCACAACAAGCATTCAGATACATTCTTTAAATTACTTTTGGCTATAAATTTGATGGCCTGTTCTTAGGACAGGCCATCAAATTTATAGCCAAAAGTAATTGTGATTGTGATCTCTAGATAAACCAGTGGTTCTCAACCTGGGGTTCAAGTACTTAGCAGTTCTCCAGGGGGTACTTGAAAAAAAATCAGTAATGGCAGCCACAGCCACTGGTTACTGCTCTGGACTGCTTTGAAAGAAATGGTAGGCTGACATCACCGCACAGAGAAGCGAAGCAGGAGGACAGCAAGGGGAAGTGCGGGCACTGGGCTGCTGTGGGCAATAACTACCATCAGCTTTGTTGCTCCACTGCCTCTGCACACAGGGGTCCTACTACTATGAGCCATAGCAATAGGTCCCCAGACCAGTGGTGCAATGGAGCACCAAAGCGGGACAGTATGGCGGCCTACAACTATATATGGGGGCAGTTTGGGGGCCTACAGCTATTTTTGGGGGCACAGAGGGGGCCTAACAACTTTATGGGGACATAAAGCAGGTACTATTACTGTGTGTGACAATAAACATGGGGAGTTTGTAAATAGGCGGGTATTGTACCGCAGAAAGGAGCCTAAAATGTTTGTTTGGCTGGTTCAGTGGAGAAGTCTTGTATCGGAGAAATCTTAATGGCGGTCTAGGCCAGATAGCGAAGAAAAGAAAAGTAAACAACTCCGGTTAGAGAAGACTTCACCTGTAAATTGGGGAACTGGGGGGATAGGGAAAGGACCAGGGGACCTGTTATAGAGGATAGTGAAGCATATGAATTATACTATAATCATTACAAAATGTCTCTAATATGAGGGTACAATTCATTGGGAATGGGCTGTCAAGGGGAACTCAGGCAAGAGAACCACTGAGATTAACTATAAGTGTGCCAGAGATTCCTGTTCTACCTCATATTTCATGAGGCTTCTACAGAGTTTTAAATATAGTTTTCAAATTTGTATCCCTGGAAATGTTCATTTATGTCAACTTGTTTCTTTTTTTTCTTTTTTTTTTTATTAGACTTAGATGTATTTTTTGCTGCATCTGCTGCAACAAAGAAAACTGAGCAGTGAGTATAAGATCAATTTGGATATATTCTGATAAAAAAAAGATGATCTAACTAACCTTTAGTCTTTCTATATGTCCAGCATGTTATAGAGACAGGTCAGAAGATTAGATAGGGTCTGGCTGCTGAGACTCCCACCAATTTCTAGAATAAAGGGGCATTAACACTGGGCTGAGTGCGGCACCCCTCCATTTTGCTTGGCTCTCATCAGAAAGCTGATCTCTCAGTATATGGACACAGTCAGTTCTCATAGTGTTTCACTCAGCCTGTACATCACTTACTCAGCTTTCTGGTCAAAGTCAAGAAGAAACAAAGGGGTGAGGACTAAGCCGTTTGTTTATGCCCCTTCTAGCAATTAGTGGGGGTCCCAGCACCCGATCCCATCCCATCTAAACTTCAAGCATGTCTATGACTTGTCAGAAGTTTGCTGAACATTTAGATACACTTTGTATACTTTATGTACTAAATATATCAGAATCAGCGCTGTATTTGTCATTAGATACCCATGAACCTCTGCTTAGGGGAGTAGTGTTGAGGGGGGCACGTGTATAAAACATACATTTTTACTGCATGTTTGTCACAGATCTATATATAAAAAAGAAATCTAACGCTTATGGAATCACCTTAATGGGGTGTATTTAGTCGGCGTGGCCAGGGCAGCACGATCTATAAATACGGCCTTGATCTGCAGCTCTACACATTTCAGTAATGTATAACTAACATGCATGTTTACAGAGGTAGCGGATGCCAGCTACAGTATGGTGGCGGAACATAAAGATAAAACAGTGCGCCACTGACTGTGTGGTGACATTGAATCCATTGTATGACATTGTGTAGTACACCATGGATACAGTAGAGAACTTCAAATGATGGTGGTGGCTATATCTGTGGGTTCTGGAATACTTCTCAATGTGAATACCCAGAATTTTCTACATCGCCAGACAAATAGTAATTCTTCATCAACAGACATTTTTAGGAAATGCACTTTTCCAAACAGTCATTATAACCCTCTTAGTGTCCTACACAGTAAAAAGGGAAGATAAGTGTGTTGGGAAAGAGTAGGTTTGTCCTCCCCCCCATTAGTTGGGTCGCTTCAGTAGGTATACAGGCCCCTTCATGTAGTTTCCCCCTTTATGCAGGTGCCCTGAGTAGGTAGGTACCCCTGTAGATAGGTGTCTCCTGTAGGTAGCTCCCCCTGTAGATTGTTTCTCCTTTTAGGAAATAACAGCTTCCTATAAAATTGTTTACACCCTGTAGGCAGTAGTCCCATGTACATGGTTGCAGCCCTTTTTAGGAAGTTTTAGTGCAGCAGCCCCCTTTAGTGTAGCAGCCTCCTTTAGTGCAGCCACTAATGTTACCGTAAGTTAAAAAGACAAACAAAACTATACTCCCCTGGCTCCTCAGCAGGGCCTTTCTTCTTGCCTTCTCCTCCGGTCTGTGCTTCGGCACATGATGATAACTTCACTCATGCGCTGGAGCATGGAGCACAGAGGATGGACACTCGGGCCTCTTGTTGGCTGCCTGCATATCGCAGACAGCCTCAAGAGTGATTGACAGGGCAAGAAGCCAATAGCTCTTAGCTCTGTCAATCAGCTGAGCCCTGCATTTAACTATAGGTGGATCTGATAGACGCGCTTATAGTTAAATTTGTTCTGGACTGGGTGGGCCTGTGGGTGGCCCGGCCCAATGGGCAAAATCCGGTGCACAGAATGGCAAGTTTGGGCCTGATAATAAAGGTAAAATGGTAACATACAAAATGGAGGATCAGATGAAAAATAATGCTAATTACATATCCAAATACAAATGTGAAGTGGGAATCAACATTACCTGCAGTAGATATGCTTTTGTAATAAAAACATCAGGAACTGTCCAAAGCAGGATAGGTTTGCTATGGGAATTTGTTCATGCTCTGGACACTTCCTGACATGGACAGAGGTTTCAGCAGAGAGCACTGTGATCAGACAGAAAATAAATTCAAAAAGAAAAGAACTTCCTCTGGGGAATACAGCAGCTGATAAGTACTGGAATGATTAAGATTTTTGACCTGTTGGGGACGAAAGGTGTATGGGTATTGATCAGTGTTATAGGTGGTCTGCTGCTCCAGCCTGCATTTTCCTGGGCTTTCATTCTTAATATCCAACGAGCTTCTAATTTTCTGAGCTTTTTTTCATTGTCTTGAACATCCTGCAAGTTTAGTCTCTGCACTCCCATAAAAGATAATACTTTACTGTCATTAATGTATTCACACCACAAGTAACATTCAGTAATATGTTTCAACCTCTTAAGGACGCAGGGCTTACCTGTACGCCCTGCGACCGCTCCCCTTCTATGATTTGGGCTCAGGAGCTGTCCTTGTGTCATAGCAGGCCGATATTGGAAGAGGTAAAAAGAGAAAACAGGGGGCGCTCCCTTGTAGTGTATATCAACTTGGTGTGAACCCTCCACCACACCTAATTGATATACTAACCTGTTGGGTAAAGACACTATGATCCACGGCTTCTGGGAGTCGTGGTTTACAGAGATATGTTTGGGTGTAGACAAGGTGAGTATAGGTGTGGCTCCTGCACTCGGACCGGTCCTGGACTCCCGTGAGGAGACCAACAAGGATATGCAAATAACAAGAAGAAAATACAGTCTTGGAGGTGCTGATCAAGGATTTGTCAAAAAAAAAACAAGGACTCAGGCTAGCACAGGACAATAGATAATTTATTTATGTCAATACAGACGACGTGTTTCGGCACACAAACAGTGCCTTCCTCAGGTCCAATTATACAATGATATAGAAACAAATATAAAACTATTCCCATTGCAGATAGAGAATACGGAGTATTCTCTATCAGCAATTTGAATAGTTTTATATTTGTTTCTATAGCATTGTATAATTGGACCTGAGGAACGCAATGTTTGTGTGCCGAAATGCGTTGTCCGTATTGTCAAAAATAAATAATCTATTGTCCTGTGCTGGCCTGAGTCCTTGGTTTTGTGACAACTTCTTGAGCAGCACCTCCAAGACCATATTTTTATTTGCGTGTCATAGCAGGGTGGTCCTGGCAGCTATCAGCTGGTGGGACCCATGTCTAATGCCTGACATCACCGATCACAATGATGTTCGGCATTAACCCCTTAGACGCTGCAATTAAAGTTGATTGCAGTGAGTAGAAAAATATATATATAATTCCCGGCAACTTAGCAGAAAAGTTCAAAAGAATATACAAAAAAATTGTGCAAAAAGTATTTCAATTTTATATTTAATATTATACATAATTAATACAATCATCGAGTGTAAATTAATCATGCGTGCAATGCAACAGTTACAAGAACAATAATACTATTGTACTATTTTATTCATATGTGAAACTGAAAAGATGTAAATTAAATGAAGAAACCTGGAAGTATCCTCTACCCTAATTATCACCGATGTTAACCCCTTAAGGCCATTTTTTATTTTTGCACTTTAGTTTTTACTTCCACACCTTCTAAAAATCATAACTTTTTCAATTTTCCACCTACAGACCTATATGAGGGTTTGTTTCTTTGTAAACTTTGTAATACAATCAATCATTTCCCCACAAAGCCAACGGCAAAACCAGAAAAATATATTTGTGGGGCAAAAATGAAAAAAGAAAAAGAAAAGAAAAAAACACGCCATTTTGTAAATTTTTTGGGCTTCTACAAAGTGCAATTTTCTGTAAAAATTACACCTTATATTTATTCTGTAGGTCCATAAGGTTAAAAAGGATTCTTATTTATTTAAGTTGTATTTTATTTGAAAATTTATGTTCAAAATTTTCATCTTCTGACCCCTATAACTTTTTCATTTCTCCGCATCTGAGGACTCATTTTTTTATGCTGTAATCTGAAGTTTTTATCGGTACAATTTATGTTTTAATGGTACTTTTTGATTGCTGCTTTTTTTTTTTTGGGTATACAAAGTGGCAAAAAATACGTTATTTTGGAATTTGGAATTTTTACATGTATGCCATTGACCTTGCGGTTAAATTAACATTCAATTTTAATAGTTCGGACATTTGTGCACATGGCGGTACCACATATGTTAATGTTTATTTTTGTTTCCATATTTTGGGGGAAAATGGGGGTGATTCAAACTTTTATTATAGAAGGGTTTAATTCATATTTATTAACTTTTTTAAAAACTTTTTTACACCATTTTGTTAGTCCCCATAGGGCACTATTACATGCAATCTTCCTATTGCATACACTGTTTATTCAATGCTATGCCATAGCATAGCATTGATCAGTGTTATCGGTGCTCTGCTGCTCCAGCCTGCAGACCGTGACTGCAGGGTCCTTCCGCCATCCTCTAAGCTGATCGGGACACCGCAGTTTTATCGCAGTGGTCCCAATCAGCTCAGCTCAGCTGAGCTGCCAGGAAAGTTTTTCTTTTTTTTTTTAGATGCCGGACATCACTGCGATCGGTAATGTCCAGTATTAGCCACGGGTCCTGATGGCTATCAGCTCCTGACTCCCCGTTATAGAAGGTGAGCGGGATGAGGGCGTACGGGTACACCCTTCATCCTTAAGGGGTCAATACAAAATAAATATATATATATATATATATATTTCCCCATACACAACCGATACCCACCCCCATATTTTTTTATACACCACTCACGTGCCCAAAAATAATTGCAGTATATATATATATATATAAATATATATATATATATATATATATGTATATGCCACTATAGCAGAAAAAGGAAACATCTATTATAAATCATGATTTGTTAATCTGTCATAATATATTATCATTGATCCTCTTTCTTTTTCTTTAGGTCCATTTCATTATGCTGAGGATAACTCACCGTGGATTGGGAATGGTCATCTGGACTCACCTCAGCAGAAATTCGGATAGCTCTAGAAAAATCAAGAAAAAAAGTAAAGGGGGAAAAAAAATTAAAAGTCTAAAAAAAAAAAAAAAACATAAAAAAAAAAAAAAAAAAAAAAATAAATAAAACACACAAAAAAATAAAAATAAAAACAAAACAATGAAAAAAAAAATAAAAAAAAAAATAAAATAAAAACATATTTAACCCCCTATAACAATGATGTGCAGACTTTCATTTAAACTGTCTGGAGCAATTGTATCCATTTTGTTTCCTTCTAAAATAAATATTTATTTGTTTAAACCAAATTGCCCCTTCAGGATAATAATGTGCAGTGGATGAGATGAATCGGCATTGACTAAAGTCTTTTTTCAATGTACCGTATATACTCGAGTATAAGCCGAGTTTTTCAGCACAATTTTTCGTGCTGAAAACACCCCCCTCGGCTTATACTCGAGTGAACTCTCCACCCGCAGTGTTCTTCAACCTGCGGACCTCCAGAGGTTTCAAAACTACAACTCCCAGCAAGCCCGGGCAGCTCACCTCCGCTCGGTGCTGGTCCGGTGCTGCAGGGCTGTCCGGAGAGGAGGTGGTCCGGTGGGATAGTGGTTCTGGGCTGCTATCTTCACCGGGGAGGCCTCTTCTAAGCGCTTCGGGCCCGGCCCCAGAATAGTCACGTTGCCTTGACAACGACGCAGAGGTACGTTCATTGCCAACGTACTTCTGCGTCATTGTCAAGGCAACGCCTCTATTCCGGGCTGGCAGCGCGGAGAAGAGGCGCCCCCGGTGAAGATAGCAGCCCGGAACCACTATCCCACCGGACCACCTCCTCACCGGACAGCCCTGCAGCACCGGACCAGCGCCGAGCGGAGGTGAGTACTGTACAGAACTAAAGGGGGGTGTGAGGGGGCTGGATGATGTCGAAGGCTGCAGTGGTCTTCAACCTGCAGACCTCCGGAGGTTTCAAAACTACAACTCCCAGCAAGGTTTCAAAACTACAACTCCCAGATGATGAAGGGGGGGGGTGTGGGATGATGAGGGGGGGTGTGGGATGATGAAGGGGGGTGTGTGGGATGATGACAAGGGGATGATGACAGGTGAGGGTCTGGATGATGACAGGCGGTGATGATGATGAGGATGTTAATGACGGGTCTGGATGATGACAGGGGGGGATGATGTATTTCCCACCCTAGGCTTATACTCGATCAATAACTTTTCCTGGGATTTTGGGTTGAAATTAGGGGTCTCGGCTTATACTCGGGTCGGCTTATACTCGAGTATAGATGGTATGTCAGTGTTGACATCAACAAATATTTGTAAATCTAAGAACTCAATTTTTTTGTGACTAAACATGCTGATAAGTCTATCATTCATATCATTATCCTGCAGTGAGGATAGAAAGTGCATTAACCCCTTAAGGACCATGCCCATTTTCACCTTAAGGACCAGACCAATTTTATTTTAATATTTTCGTTTTTTTCCTCCTCGCTTTCTAAAATCCATAACTCTTTTATATTTCCATCTACAGACCCATATAAGGGCTTGTTTTTTGCGTGACCAATTGTACTTTGTAATGAAACCTCTCATTTTATCATAAAATGTATGGCGAACCCAAAAAATATTTTTTTAGGGAGGAAATTTAAATGAAAGCCACAATTTTGGAGGCTTTCGTTTTCACACTGTACAATTTACGGTAAAAATTATATGTGTTCTTTATTCTGTGGGTCAATATGAATAAAATGATACCCATGGCTAGATACTTTTAGATTTTTTTTAAGCAGTACAAAAACTTTTTGTACAAAATCAGTAATCTAAAATCGCCCTATTTTGACCACATCTAACTTTTTCATTTTTCCGTATATAGGGCGGTATGAGGGCTAATTTTTTGCCCCATCATCTGTACTTTTTATCGATACCACATTTGCATTTATGAAACTTTTATATAATTTTTTATTATTATTTTTTGAATAAAATGTGACAAAAAAGCATCATTTTTGGATATTTTTTTTATTTTTTACGTTTACACCGTTCACCGTAGGGGATCATTAACATTATATTTTGATAGTTCGGACATTTACCCACGTGGAGATACCAAATATGTTTATTAAAAAAACGTTTACGCTTTTTGGGGGTAAAATGGGAAAAACGGACAATTTTCATTTTTATTGGGGGAAGGGATTTTTCACATTTTCTTTACTTTTAATTTTTACATTTTTCTACTTGTTTTTTTCACAATTTGAATGTCCCCATAGGGAACTATCTATAGCAATCATTTGATTGCTAATACTGTTCAGTGCTATGCATACGACATAGCACTGATCAGTATTATCGGCTATTTCCTGCTCTGGCCTGCTCGATCTCAGACCAGAGCAGAAGATGCCGGGAGACGGACGGAGGCAGGTGAGGGGACCTCCGTCCACCATTACAGATGTTCGGATCACGGCAGTAGCGCTGTGACTGTGACCCAGATACCTCTTTAAAAAAAACTTGTGATTAGATAAATGGTTCTTTGGTCATTTAAAAAATAAATCATAATCATCTGTTGGTGAGAATGTTAGACCCTTTTCCATTACTGTCATCTGATCCTCTGTAAACAGTTGATCAGAGAGGTTATGTACTTCAGGTTCTCTTGGCGCTTCTGATGTAAACCCGGGTCTTTGAACCTCTGGTCGCCTGCTTTGATGGTTGGCCCTTAGGGGTGGTTCCTCTGCTCTCACCTTGAACAAACGTCTGCGTAATAAATCCCCTCCCTGGGAGCTGTGTATAGAAGGATATCCATCTCCACCTTGTTGCACCAGCTGTATACACTGGGGTTAACATTGTCAGATTGTTTTTATACATATATATATATATATATATATATATATATATATATATATATATCAACTTTTCAACTTTCTTACTCTGGATTTCACCCTTCCATTTAGGGAAATCACATCTAGATCACTTTTAAATTTTTTCAAACACTAGGGGGGAGATTTATCAAAACCTGTCCAGAGGAAAAGTTGCCCATAGCAACCAATCCGCTTCCTTCTTTCATTCTTAACCTCTACAACAGTCAAGGTCTCTGCAACATGAAATAAGCAATCGGATTGGTTGCTATGGGCAACTGGGCAAGTTTTCCTTTGCACAGGTTTTGATAAATCTCCCCCTAGGAGTTGAGGTCTTTTTTTGTATCTTTTTCTTCAAGAAATCAATCTGACCCTCTAATTTCTATGGTCTTTCCATCATTACCAATCAACAGTTCAATACATGTTTTCAAACATTTACTACAGGTTTCCTCCCATCTTGTTAAATAGCAGCAAAGTAAAAATGGCATGCATGTCACACATCTGCCCTATGAACACATTTTTTGTGAATATTAATGGCTTTGTCAAGCACCTATTATGTCTTCCTAAATGCAGGTTAGCTGCAAGGAAATAATGGCATGCATTTGACACAGATTTTCCCTGAGAAGACATATTTGTGAATATTATTGGTTTCATCAAACACCTGTTACATCGCTAATATACTCTAATGTAGTGTCTCTACTTATTTATGCGATAGCAGCAAAGTTAAAAGAGCATGCATTTCACATGGGTTTGTCCTGTGAACACATTCTTCTTGATTATTATTGGTTTCATCAAACACCTATTGCATCTTACTAGTTGTGAGATAGCAGCAAAGTAAAAAGGGCATCCATGTGACACAGATTTGCCCTGTGAAGACTAAGGGTGGTTTCACACCACGTTTTGTACTTACCGTTCCCGTATACGGCTGGGAGGAGGGGGCGGGGCCTAATCACGGCGCCCACACTCAGCCGTATAGGGGAACTGTATGTATGTAATGCATGTCTATGAGCCGACCGGAGTGAACCGCAGCCTCCGGTCGGCTGCGTTTTCGGCTGTATGCGGTTTCCTGACCGCAGGCAAAAACGTGGTCGACCGATTAAGCCCCGCCCCCTCCTCCCAGCCGTATACGGGAACCGTAAGTACAAAACGTGGTGTGAAACCACCCTAACCTAGTACCTAGCCATTTCAAGTTCTCACTGCTTGCCAAAGGCTATTTGGTTTCTGCAGATGATCCAGCTTTTCTGGACTACATGAGTATTACGATGGGGGCAGAGAATTCTGACAATATGACAGTGACCTGTCAGTGGATTCCTCCATTTCTACTGTGTTTCCTCATCTCTGACTTTGCCTCTCCCTCCTACTGCTACACAGAAGGATAGCACTAGCCACGAGGAGGAATTGTTTGAGGAGAGTCAAGCTTTGGAGTGTGTTGCCGAGGTGCGGGGGTGGAATAATTGGCTGAGCGTAGCACAAATGGGACTGGTGGTGGTAGGCATGGTGGTTATGCTGGAGGGAAGCAGAGAGCCCAAGAAGTTCATGAAGAGAGGAGTGTTATGGATGATAAAATGTTTGATGTTGAGGATAATGTCATGTTACATAGCTACATAGTTAGTACGGTTGAAAAAAGACATACGTCCATCAAGTTCAACCAGGGAATTGAAGGGTAGGGGTGTGGCGCGGCGCGATATTGGGGAAGGGATGGGATTTTATATTTCTTCATAAGCATTAATGTTATTTTGTTCCAGGAAAGTATCTAACCCTGTTTTAAAGCTGTTACCTTTTCCTGCTGTGACCAGTTCCTGAGGTAGACTGTTACATAAGTTCACAGTTCTTATGGTAAAGAAGGAGTGTCGCCCCTTGAGACTAAACCTTTTCTTCTCCAGACGGAGGGAGGGCCCCCTCGTCCTTTGGGGGGGGGGGTTTGACCTGGAACAGGACGTGGGAACCAGTTGAGGAGGAGCTGACCTGTTCAAAGCAGAAGAGTAGTGGCAGTGGCAGAAAAGAAGAGCATAGCCGAGGTAGGGGAAGAAAACCTGTGAAATGTAACAGGCATAGGACTGCTGGTCTGATGAGCTCAGGTGATGGTGATGCCTCTACAAGTTCAGGTTCTATACAAAAAAAACTTCCAGGGGAGGGGCACAGTCAGGTGGTACAGTCCCTGTCAGGTATTCTGCTGTGAGGAATTTCTTTTCTACCTTACCTGATGCAGAGAACTTGGAACAATATTGTCTCTGCAAACAGAAAGTAAGCCGTGGCTAGGGTCCAACTATAGATACTACATCTCTATGTAGACATATGGAGTGTCACTACAGCCGCTAACGGTACGTGAGACGATCGAGATGCCCCACAACATCAGGAAAACACTGCTGCTGCTACTGATAATCTTTTAGATCCCTGCCAACTGTATAACAGCCAGGCCTCGACCACAGGCAGCCCATTTTCGGGATTTGCCTCCAAAGTCCATGTCCTCCAAATAAGAGTATTGTCCGTTCACCCTGTTGTAGTGTGTCTCAATTCGCACCTGGCAAAACTGTTGGTGGCGCAGGTGGTCACGTATCATCTTGTTGACTCCTCAGCCTTCAGGCAACTAATGGGGTGTGCCCAGTAGTGATGACCGGCATTGCACATATTCGAATTTGCAATATTTTGTGAATATCTAGACGAATATTCGTCTTATATTCGCAAATATGGCGTATTCGTTATATTCGCATATGCGAATATTTGCGTATTCGCGTAATTGAGGAAGAAAATAGTGAGGGGGTGGGCAAATTTACTATTGGCTGCTAGGGATGTTGTTGATAACCTCTGACAAGTGTATTTGCATCATTATAATTGCCCACAAGTGAAAAGAAGGAATGTGGGAATATTCACATATGGGAATATGCGCATATGTGGAAAAAAGTGAATATTTTCGCATTATTCGTGAGTTTGGGATATTCGCGATAAAAATTAGAAGTGTGAATATTCACACCCAACACTAGTGCCCAGGTGGCACATACCTAGTTGCCATTATTTTGCAAAGAAAGCCTTGCCTGCTTTGCACAATCATGTGACAGAGAGGGTGGGCCACACCATTATTTCATCCTACATGAATAGAACTAGAATACCAACAAAGTTGAAAAAAGCCCAAAGGACAAAAAAAAATACTAATGGTTAAGTAACTACAATACCATAATCAGCCTACATCCTACAAACAAGGGTTAGGGTCTTTCCCCAGGAAGGATTGTGTAGCTGATAAGATTTTAAATGTGATTTGTTTCTCTCCTTAAGTTGAAATGTACCAGGAAGATTGTATTTTTGATATGGTTCATGACATGATGTTAAGTATTGTATTACCTGTTCGGGTATGTTCATACGGAGGAATTGGAGAGGAATATCCCCGAGTAATTCTGCTCGCTTTTTCCTCACCATATCATTCAGCAGTGAAAACCCCATAGAGTTGTACAGAATTTCCCCAAGCAGAATTCTGACGAGGAAGTGTGTTCCGCTTGAAGAAAGAACATGTTCTTTCTTTCAGGCGGAATCAGCATCGTTCTCCCATAGAGATCAATGTTATTTTTTTTTCAGTCACAAGCATTTCCAAGCGGAATCTCTGCATGAAAAAAAGAGGAGTATTTATGAATAAAAAAAATACATATATCCTCTTCTCCTCCTCCACATGAAACCTGCATTTCCGTGCGGAATTGCTGCTAATTCTGAGCGGAAAAAAACCTGTATTTTGGGGTGGAAATCTTCAGCGTGATTTCCGCCCCAATTCCTCAGTGTGAACATACCCTTAAGGTTTATTTTATTCCCAATAAAGAATTGCGTAGCTTATAAGATTTTAAATGTCATTTGTTGTTCTCCTTAAGTTTACCAGGAAGATTGCATCTTTCATAGAATTATTGTCCTCCTAGTTAGTATTCTATTACCTGTTAGGGTACATAATATCTAGACTCAGTAAAGTATCATACAGCTTATTAAATTATTTGTTTTTTTTCCCTTTCTTCTCAAGAATAAATATATATGAGATAAATAATATTCTTATGCATGTTTGTGTTTCCAAAGATATATTTTTTTCAATGAAGCATTGCATAGCCTACAAGAAACGTTTAAGAGTCAGAGCAGTAGGGTTAGGGTTAGGGTTAGAGTTTCCCCAGGAAGGATTGTGTAGCTGATGAGGTTTTAAGTATCATTTGGTCCTCTTGTTAAGTTGAAATGTACCAGGATGATAGTATCTTTGATATGTTTCGAGTCATCATGTTAAGTATTGTATTACCAGTTAGGGTTAAGGTTTATTTTTTCCCCAATGAAGAATCATGGATGTATTATACAGCCTATCAAATTATTAGTGTTTTTCCTATCTTCTCAAAAATCAATAAATATGAGAGAAAAAGTAGTCCTATGCATGTTTTGGTTTCCAAATATATATTTTTTCAATGAAGCATTGCTTAGTCTACAAGATTTTGCATGTCTTTTGATGCCCTCGTTGAGAAAAAAATGTTCAAGAGTGAGGGCAGTAGGGTTAGGATTTTTGGTTAGGGTTTGGGTTTTTCGGTCAGGGTTAGGGTTGTGAATAGAGATGAGCGAATCGAAGTTCACGAACCCGAATTCGTTACAAATTTCATGAAAAATTTGATTCGCAATGAATACGAATATCACGCAAATCGCTTCATTAAACTCAATTTTACAGCGTTCCAGGCTATTGGGGACCTAAGATGGCGGATCCACATGTGAGTACATGGGGCAGGTGATTATGGGAGAGCGGGAATGAAGGTAGGCGGGCTGACCCTGAATCACATGTGAGATGTAGCCTATCAGTATTCACTGACCCCTGTGATGTCACAGCCCCTATATAATCGGCGGCCATGTTGCCTCTCTTCATTTAATCTATGCACTCAGATGGAGAGGACGGAACTGCGTGTCTGTGAATAACTCATACCACAGCGTTACACTGCAACTGCTAGTCACATCAGCATTAGGGAAAGGCAGGAGTGCAGAGTGCTGTGCTGTTAAACTGAGAAGGATCATTGATTGCTAAACCGCCTATTCACGTTATTGAGCATTGCAGCAGAGAGGGGCTGTCAGCTGCCTCATACAGATCTCCAAGCTGCCTGAACTTTCTGAAGCATCTTATCTCCTCCTTGTTCAGCCCAATTGAGTTTATTTTTGTTTGCTCCACAAAACTTCTGCTGCTCAGAATTGTGTGACAGAGTGCAATTTAGGGTTTAATCCCTGGATTTTTTTTTGTGGTGCTGCACTGTTGGGTTCTGCTGCTGTTCCGAAATACGTGATTGTTCAGTGGACTGTAGTGCATTTGCACCATTTTGTACCTGTTAATCTGTCAAGGGACTGGCTACATACTGTGCAAGTCCAAACAATACTATTCACCGGCTGTTTTTTTTTTTTTTAAACAGTTTTTTCTGCATATAATTACGCATATATAACTGCCCTCATCAGTGCATACCGCATAGGTACATGCAAGTATTGTACCATTTAGTACCTCTTAAGCTGTCAAGGTGCTCCATACCGTCAAAGTCCAAACAATAGTATCCACCGGCTGGTGTTTTACAAAAATACAGAGTTTTTTCTGCTAATAGTTAGGCATATTACTGCCCTCATCAGTGCATACCGCATACGTACATCCAAGTATTGTACCATTTAGTAGCTGTCAAGGTGCTCCAAACCGTCAAAGTCCAAACAATAGTATCCACCGGCTGGTGTTTTACAAAAATACAGAGTTTTTTCTGCTCATCAGTGCATACCGCATACGTACATCCAAGTATTGTACCATTTAGTACCTGTTAAGCTGTCAAGGTGCTCCATACCGTCAAAGTCCAAACAATAGTATCCACCGGCTGGTGTTTTACAAAAATACAGAGTTTTTTCTGCTAATACATACGCATATTACTGCCCTCATCAGTGCATACCGCATAGGTACATCCAAGTATTGTACCATTTAGTACCTGTTAATCTGTCAAGGTGCTCCAAACCGTCAAAGTCCAAAAAATAGTATCTACCAGCTGGCATTTTACAAAAACACAGAGTTTTTTCTGCTAATAGTTAGGCATATTACTGCCCTCATCAGTGCATACCGCATAGGTACATCCAAGTATTGTACCATCTAGTACCTGTTAATCTGTCAAGGGCCTACATACTGTTCAAGGACAGCCATAAGTAATCACCTGCTGCTGTTCTAGACAAATACTGTTTAAATAGTAGTGTAGCGTATTGTAATACCCTCATAAACACACTAAGTATGTCAGGTAGAGAAGTGCCAGGACATGCACAGAGGAGTGGCAGAGGCCTAAATACTTCAGGCAGAGTTGGCAGCAGACTTGGGGCGAGTGGCAGCAGGAGTCACAGCGAGAGGCCTGTGCTCCTGTTATCAGCCAGCGGTCGTGTCTCCACCAGCAACCCATCTGCCGTCGCCGATTGGTTAACAAGCTCATCCACATAATCACAAGTGACATCTGACACCCCCAGTCAACAGTTGGTGGGTTCCTCAGACACAACCCTCAGTTGGCATGGCCCGGGAGCAGTCCTTGTCCTCCCATTGCCCTTGTCCTATGCTGTTCCCTTTCCTAAAGAAGTATCTTATGCTGTGGGTTCAGCTCCACTATTTACTGAGGACGATCCAATAGAGGACAGTCAGCAGCTACTGGACAGCCAAGAAGTGGAGGAGACATGCGCCGCTTGCTCCGCTAGGCGGCCAAGTAGTGATGCGGCGAGTGACGTGGGAGGCAGTGTTGCAAGTGTTCAGGGTCCTGAAGCAGACACTGTTGGGGAACCTGAGGAGGGCATCAGTGACGTGCACACAACTGTTGATGATGATGAAGCCGATCGCAATTGGGAGCCGGGTGCAGAAGGGGCTTCATAATCATTGGGAGAAGAGAGTTGCAGGTTTCCCTTGAGGCAGCAAGGCGGTAGCACGGTTGGCAGCCAGCGTGGTGGCAGTAGTGGAAATTCAGGAGCCAAACGTGCCCGGGGGAGACCACCTGCTTCGCGGCAGCCTACCTTTCCGGCAGGTAGTGGAACAGGGGTTCCTGGAGACGCCGCCAGTAGCAGTCAATTAGTGCGGACTGCTAGTGGGAAAATCAGCTACTCGGCGGTGTGGAAGTTTTTCATAAGGCATCCGGAGGAGGTTCACGTAGCCACATGCAAGATCTGTCAGCAGAAGGTGAAGCGTGGCTAGGGTCCCAATGTCGGCACCACGGCCCTGCGTGAACTCAATTTTCGCCACCATAAAGCGGCCTGGGAGAACCGTGGCTCCGATGTAGTGGTCCAGCCTGCTGCATCACCCAGTGGCCATCCGCTCCCTCCTTCATCCAGCCAAGGCTCCACCACCTCAGCCGAAGGGAGCTGTGTGTCAAACCCTCCTTCTGTCGCTCCTGCTTCTCCCGCTTTTAGTCAGCCATTTCGCCAACAATCCATCTTCAAAGCCATGTCCAAGAGACAACAGTATGCGCCCACTCATCCAACGGCGCAGAAGTTGAATGTGCTCCTGTCCAAATTGCTGGTGTTGCAGTCCCTCCCTTTTCAAGTGGTGGACTCTGCACCTTTCAGAGAATTGATGGCTTGTGCCGAGCCGAGGTGGAGAGTCCCAAGCCATCATTTCTTTGTAAAGAAGGCAGTACCAGCCCTGCATAAGTTTTGTACAAGAGAAGGTGGGCCAGTCCTTGAGCCTGTCGGTTTGTTCAAAACTGCACGGCAGCGCCGACGTGTGGAGCTGTAACTACGGGCAGGGACAATACTTGTCTTTTACGTCTCACTGGGTAAATGTGGTTCCTGCACAGCCACAACAGCAACTTGGACAGGTCACACCGCTTCCTCCTCCACGCTCTCGCTCACAGGCAGTTGGTCCTGTTACAGTGTGCGACGCCGTCTCCTCATGCTCCACCGTGTCCTCAGCCTCCACTGCATGTCCAAATCTCGGTGGCCATTCATCGTACCATGTGTGTAGGGCACGGCGGTGTCAAGCTGTTCTTCACATGGTTTGCCTTGGCGAACAGAGTCACACAGGGGAGGAACTGCTAAAGTTCATTCGTAAGAAATCCGAGTATGGCTTACTCCACGAAATCTGGAAATGGGAACCATGGTCAGAGACAACGGGAAGAACATCGTGTCCGTGCTGCGACAAGGAAGTATGAAACATGCGCCCTGCATGGCACATGTGTTGAACCTGGTTATCAAGAACTTCCTCAAGTCTTCACCCCATTTGCAAAACATCCTGAAAATGGCAAGGAAACTGTGCATGCACTTCAGCCACTCGTACACCGCCAAGCACACCTTCCTTGAGTTGCAGCGTCAGAACGGTATCCCACAACATAGTCTTATTTGTGACGTTGCCACATGTTGGAATTCCACCCTCCATATGTTGGACAGACTATACGAACAAAGAAAAGCCATCACAGATTTCTTGATGATCCAAGCAGATAGGAGTACTCCCCTGTGTAACTTCAATGTGAACCAGTGGCAGCTCATACGTGACACCTGCCTTTTGCTGAGGCCCTTTGAGGAAGCCACATTATTTGTGAGTCGCCTGGATTAAGCCATGAACGACGTAATTCCACTCCTACATTTCCTACAACAAATGATTGAAACCATTGCTGGTCACGGCAATGGAGATGTTGTGCCTACATCTCAAGGCTACATGAGCCCTGTGGGGGCTGAACTGAAGGAGGATGAAGGGCAGAGCAGAGCACAGTTTAGGTTGTATGAGATGGCCGGTGTTTCTAGTCTTTGGACAGGAGAGGAGGAGTATGAGGAGCTTGAGGGTTATGAGGAAGTTGAGAAAGAGGACCCAGACACACCGTGGCAGTATGCAGTGGAGATGGAGGCAGGTAGTCCCTCCGAGTCACTGGCGCAAATGGCACGATGCATGCTCAGTTGCTTGCGTAGTGACCCCCGAATTGTCAAAATTCGTCAGCGGGGTGACTTCTAGATCTCCACCTTATTAGACCCTCGCTACCGTCCCAAAATGGGGGCCTTTTTTACACCCACTGAGAGGGAGGACAAACTGACCTACTACAGAGACATTCTACGTAGTCAGTTGGCTGATGCCTATCGGCCACATGGTCCATCCACTCGCAGGTCTGACTCGGGGGGCCCTCTGCGCTCACCTTCCACTGCCATGGCTGCTGGGGAGTGGAGTGGTGGGAGGAGCAGTACCAGCTCAATCAGCAGCAGCCTGAGTCTACAGTTGCTGATGAGTAGCTTTCTTCACCCGCATAGTGAAGCAACTCATCAGCAGCAGGTAGACATGGAGCAGGACCTGAACCAGCAGGTGCTGGCATACCTTGACATGGCCATGCCAACAACCATTGAAGATCCGCTGGACTTCTGGGCAGCCAAACTTGATTTATGGCCACAACTAGCAGAGTTTGCCCTGGAATAGCTGTCCTGCCCGGCCAGTAGTGTGCCATAAGAGCGGGTATTTAGTGCGGTTGGGGCCATAGTCACCCCAAGGCGAACTCGTCTGTCCACCAAAAATGTGGAGAGACTGACGTTTGTCAAGATGAATCAGGGATGGATCAGCCAGGATTTCCAGCCACAAATACCAGATGCATCAGAGTAGATTGACCAAGCTGCTACACCAACATTTCCCAATTATGGTTGGTTATGAAACCCTCTTGAGTTATCAATTAGGGTTATGGAACCCTCTTTGGTACTGCGATTGCCTGCTTCTTGCTCCTCCTGTGTCTTTCAGGAACTACTTGCCTCACTGAGGTTTCTTGCCTTGGGCCTTTAATTTTTGAACGTTTAGCAGTAGCTAAATACATTCTTCGTTAAATGTAAGGGGTTGGTTAGGAAACCCTCTTGGGTACTGCGATTGCCTGCTCCTTGCTCATCCTGTGTCTTTCAGGAACTACTTGCCTCACTGATGCTTCTGGCCTTGGGCCTTTAATTTTTGGATGTTTAGCAGTAGCTAAATATATGCTTAATGCAAATGTCAACATTGATCTTTAAATGTAAGGGGTTATGAAACCCTCTTGGGTACTGCGAATGCCTGCTCCATACTCATTCTGTGTCTTTCAGGAACTACTTGCCTCCCTGCCCTCAGGCCTTGGGCCTTCAATTTTTGGATGTTTAGCAGTAGCCAAATACATGCTTAACGCAAATTTCAACATTGACTTTTAAATGTAAGAAGATGGTTATGAAATCCTCTTGGGTACTGCGAATGACTGCTCCTGACTCATTCTGTATCTTTCGGGAACTACTTGCCTCCCTGATGCCTCAGGCCTTGGGCCTTCAATTTTTGGATGCTTTGCAGTAGCTAAATACATGCTTAATGCAAATTTCAACATTGATCTTTAAATGTAAGGGGTTGGTTATGAAACCCTCTTGGGTACTGCGAATGACTGCTCCTGACTCATTCTGTGTCTTTCAGGAAATAATTGCCTCCCTGATGCCTCAGGCCTTGGGCCTTAAATTTTTGGAAGTTTAGCAGTAGCTAATACATGCTTAATGCTAATTTCAACAATAATCTTTAAATTCTCGGCGCTCTGCTAGGGCCTTCTCCTGCCCCGCCGGGGCCGATCCGAGGACCTCACTAAACCATCCAATCGGTAGTAGAGACATGCGGTGTGTACAAAGGGCAGGGACTTAATGAACCTGAGCTTATGACCGGCGCTTAGTTTTGATTCTTCTTTCCTAGCAAATAATTGCAATCCCTGATCCCTATCGCAAAGGGGGTTCAGCGGGTTACCCGCACCTGTCGGTGAAAGATAGACACAAGCTCGTCCGTTCAGTGTAGCGCGCGTGCAGCCCCGGACATCTGAGGGCATAACACACCTGTTATTGCTCGATCTCGCGAGTGATTGTGCAATGTAAGGGGTTATTAAAGCCTCTTGGGTACTGCTGATGCCTACTCCTGCCTGCTCCTGTGTCTTTCAGGAAGTACTTGACTTCCTGATGCTTCTGGGCTTGGGCCTTTAATTTTAGAATTTTTGAAATGCACACATACATGCTTAATTAAAATTTCAACATTTATGGTGCAATGTATGGGGTTAAACTTGAATCTTCCACAATACTGACCATTACACCATTGGATGATTGTTGCGTGTGATTTTTTAAGTAAAATTTTCATAAAAAATACACAGAGGGATGAACTCTGCTTCTTTATTTTATAAAAAATTCTTTTATAGAAGAATGTCTTTTGGTGGTCCACCGTCCTGCATTATAGAGTCTTCTGGACTCTTGGATATGCGCTTGTTCTTAAACAAAGGTACAAAAAACAAAAATGGCCGGTCAGGGCTATGGAGACGTTGCGCCTACATCTTACGGCCACATGAGCCCTGTGGGTGCTTGTGAGATAAGGTCCTTTGTACCCACACAGCTGGGTCCGGGACACAAATTTTGATTTAAATTTCCCCCCAAAAAATCACACATTTCAATGGTCTCCTCATGCTGCAGCCAACTTCAGGCTGCGTCATTCTGGTAATATATAGAGAGCACTCGCTGTCCTAAATTTCCGTTAAAATTTTTTGTCAAAATTTTTTGTCTTGTTTATTAGGGATTGTGAAGCTTTGGTGCGTACTCATGCATCAGCCAACTCCAGCCTGTGTCATTCAGGCAATATATGGTTTACTGATGGCACTGCTGGGCCTGGGTCTGGGAATTTCAAATTTTCTCATAGGTAGCACCCGCTATCCATAAGTCTTCTTCATAAATTCCTACAATTGTTGTGTTTTTTTTGAGGGATTGTGAAGCCCTAGTGTGTACTCCAGGGTGTATCATTCATGCAACATATAGGTAGCACCCGCTGTCCTAAATATTCTTAAAATTATTTTTAAAATGGTTGTTTTTTCTTTGGGATTCTGAAGCCCTGGTGTGTACTCAATGCTGCTTCCTGCTACACTCTGTCAGCCCGTTGGACCTGCGACGGTGTGCTACTTCGCCTCCACAGCCCGGACAAGTCTCAGTGGCCCTTCCATGTGTGCAGGTCACAGCGGTGTCACGCTTTTCTTCACATGGTTTGCCTTGGCGAGAAGTCTTGGAAACAATGGCCGGTCAGGGCAATGGAGACGTTTCGCCTAAATCTCACGGCTACATGAACCCTGTGGGGGCTTTTTACATTTGGTCCTTCGTACCCACACGCTGGGGTTCCGGGACATGCAAAGGTTGTTTTAAATTTCAAATAAAAAAATGATGGCGCTGCTGGGCCTGGGTCTGTTAATTTCAAATTTTCTCATGGGTAGCACAAACCTTTTTCAAAAATTTCTAAAATTGTGGTGTTTTTTTGGAGGGATTGTGAAGCCCTGGTGTGTACTCGTGCATCAGCCAACTCCAGGCTGTGTCATTCAGGCAATATATGGGTTACTGATGCCGCTGTGGGGCCTGGGTCTTGTAATTTAACATTTTCTCATAGGTAGCACCCGCTATCCAAAACCTTTCTCAAAATTTTTTTCAATTGTGGTGTTTTTTTGGAGGGATTGTGTAGCCCTGGTGTGTACTCGTGCATCAGCCAACGCCAGGCTGTGTCATTCATGCAATATATGGGTTACTGATGCCGCTGTTGGGCCTGGGTCTGGGAATTTCAAATTTTCTCATAGGTAGCACCCGCTATCCAAAATCTTTGGTTTAAATTTCTTAATTCATCTTAGGGATTGTGAAGGCCTAGTGCCTACTCATGCTGCTGGCAACTCCGGACTGTGCCATTCATCCACTATATGGTCTCTTCATGCTGCCAACACCTCCATGCTGTGTCATTCAGCCACTATATGGTGTCCTCATGCTTCAGCCTCATTCCTCATCCAAGCTGTGTCATTCAGCCACTATAAGGTGTCCTCATGCTGCCAACATGTCCATGCTGTGTCTTTAAGCCACTATAGGGTCTCCTCATGCTGACAACACCTCCATGCTGTGTCATTCAGCCACTATATGGTGTCCTCATGCTTCAGCTTCATCCAAGCTGTGTCATTCAGCCACTATATGGTGTCCTCGTGCTGCCAACACCTCCACGCTGTGCCATTCAGCCACTATATGGTGTCCTCATGCTGCCAACACCTCCATTCTGTGTCATTCAGCCACTATATGGTGTCCTCATGCTTCAGCCTCATCCAAGCTGTGTCATTCAGCCACTATATGGTGTCCTCATGCTGCCAACACCTCCACACTGTGCCATTCAGCCACTATATGGTGTCCTCATGCTGCCAACACCTCCATTCTGTGTCATTGAGCCTCTATATGGTGTCCTCATGCTGCCAACACCTCTACACTGTGCCATTCAGCCACTATATGGTGTCCTCATGCTGCCAACACCTCCATTCTGTGTCATTGAGCCACTATATGGTGTCCTCATGCTTCAGCCTCATCCAAGCTGTGTCATTCAGCCATTATATGGTGTCCTCATGCTGCCAACACCTCAACGCTGAGCCATTTAGCCACTAAATGGTCTCCTCATGCTGTCAACACCTCCACGCTGTCATTCAGTCACTATATGGTCTCCTGACATTGATGCCACCATCAGGCTCTGTCATTGTGCTGCTGTGCGGCAGTGATTCTAAAAGCGATGCCGGTAATCTGCATTTTATTCTGAATAACAGTATTATTTCACTAACCCAGCACACTCCATATGCGTTTTAGAACACAGCAAAGTGTTCTATACCCTTATAGAGGCTGTATGTAGGCTAGAAATAGCCTTTTTTTAAATAGATTTGTCGCAAAATAAATTGGATCGAAACAAACTTTTCCGGGAAATTCAGAGAATTGGCCGAATCGAATTTTTGAAAAGTTCGCTCATCTCTAGTTGTGAAGCTGATAAGATTTCAAGTGTGATTTGGTTCTCTCCTTAAGTTGAAATGTACCAGGAAGATAGTGGCCCTCCTTTACTATTCTAAACTCAACTTTTTTTGTGTTTTTTTTTTGGTGCATCTTTGCATGCGACATGATGCAACATTTTTTCTCAATGTGGGTTCTCCCAAACCTGAAAAAGGGGTGTAACCCGACATTTCTGATCTTTCCAACGTATTTATAAAGGTTTCCCACCCAAATATGTTGTATTATTGTGGATTTTTTCCCGACAACTCAGAGGAGTTGGAAACCAAAACTAACAAAACCCACGTGCGACAAACAGGATGTGACATAATAATAAAAAGCAGTCGGGTAAGAAAGCAAGATAGACTAACAACCCAATTTTCTAAGTAAATGAGGGCCAGTATCTTTGTGTAGCTGATAAGAGAGAGAGCAGTAGGGTTAGCGTTTCCCCAGGAAGCATTGTGTATTTGATAAGATTTTAATTGTGATTTGGTTCTCTCCTTAAGTTGAAATGTACCAGGAAGTAGACATGTGCAATTTGTTTCGTAACACGTAAAACGAATTTTCCCGTTTTAGGATGATCGTTACGAAAAAAATGCACGAGAAAAAAAATGACAAAATCCCGAAAAAGCACACGAATGCGAATATACAGTTAACGAATGCATTCGTTAACTAACGCATAACGAATATGCATGTTAACGAACAACGAATGCATTCGTTATCAGTATACCGAATGTCGGGGCCATACATCAACTGCTATCCGGCAGCGCATAATGCTTAAGCTGCTGCCGGATAGCAGTTGAAGCAGCCCGGGCAGGTTCACTCACCTTTCCGCGCTGCTCCGGGCCTTCCTCCGGTGGGTCCTGGGCTGGTCCGGGGCCTTCATACGGGTCTCCCTCTGACATCGTCCCGTCATCCAATAGGAACGGCGTGCGTCAACGACATGATGATGTCGCTACGGAGGCCCAGTAAGGCCTTGCGGCAGATAACGGAGGACCGGAGAAGACCAGGAGTGCCCAGCGGAGGCCCAGGGACACCATCGGGAGCAGCGGGGACAGGTGAGTAGGACTTTACTTTTTTTACATTGCACAAATCCCTCAACATACGAATTACCATCGTATGTTGAGGGATCACTAGACATGTGCAGAACCAAAAATCAGTATTAACGAATGCATTCGTTGTTTTTAACGAATGCATCCATTTTTTAAACAAATGCATCCGTTTTTTAAACAAATGCATCCAAAAACGTGAAACATTTTCGCGGATGCATCTGAAAACTGAATATGACGAATGCACAGCATTCCGAATACTCACAGAATGGGAAAAAAAAAAAAAAAAAAACGAACTAAACGAAAAAACTAAATTTTTGGTTCTGCACATGTCTACCAGGAAGATAGTATCTTTGATATGTTTCAAGTCAACATGTTAAGTATTGTATTATAGACATGTGCAGAACCAAAAATTTAGTTTTTTTTCGTTTTGTTTGTTTTCGTTTTTTTTTTTATTTTCGATTCTGTGAATATTCGGAATGCTGTGCATTCATCATATTCGGTTTTCAGATGCATCCGCAAATTTTTTTTTCGTTTTCGGATGCATTTGTTAATTCTGATTTTTGGTTCTGCACATGTCTAGTGATCCCTCAACATGCGATGGTAATTCGTATGTTGAGGGATTCGTGCAATGTAAAAAAGTAAAGTCCTACTCACCTGTCCCCGCTGCTCTCGATGATGTCCCCGGGACTCCGCTGGGCTCTCCTGGTCTTCTTTGGTCCTTCACTGTCTGCCGCAAGGCCTTACTGGGCCTCCGTAGCGACGTTATCACGTCGTTGCGCAAGCCGTTCCTATTGGATGACGGGACGGTGTCGTCATGACAACTTCAGAGGGAGACCCGTATGCAGGCCCCAGACCAGCCCAGGACCAGCCCAGGAAACACCGGAGGAAGGCCCGGAGCAGCACGGAAAGGTGAGTGAACCTGCCTGGGCTGCTTCAACTGCTATCCGGCAGCAGCTTAAGCATTATGCGCTGCCTGATAGCAGTTGATGTATGGCTCCGACATTTGGTATACTGATAACGAATGTATTCGTTGTTCATTAACATGCATATTTGTTATGCGTTAGTTAACGAATGCATTCGTTAACTGTATATTCATATTCGTGTGCTTTTTCGGGATTTTGTGATGTATTTTTTTTTGTGCATTCTTTTCGGAACGAACATCCCAAGATGGGAAAATTCGTTTTACAAAACGAATTGCACATGTCTATTGTATTACTAGCTAGGGTTAAGGTGAATTTTTTTTCCCAATGAGGAATCATGGACGTATTATACAGCATATCAAATTATTTGTGTTATCTTCTCAAGAAGAAATATATATGAGAGATAAAGTAGTCCTATGCATGTTTTGGTTTCCAAATATATATTTTTTCAATGAAGCATTGCTTTGTCTACAAGATTTTTCTTGTCTTTTGATGCTCTCATTGAGAAGAAATGTTTAAGAGTGAGAGCAGTAGGGTCAGGGTCCAGGTCCGGAAGTATTGTGTAGCTGATAAAATTTACAGTGTGATTTGGTTCTCTCCTTAAGTTGAAATGTCTCAGGAATATAGTATCTTTTATATGTTTCAAGTCATCATGTTAGGTATTGTATTACCGGTTAATGTTTACTTTTTTTTCCCAATGAAGAATAATGGATGTATTATACCTAGCCTATCAAATTATTAGTGTTTTTCCTATCTTCTCAAGAATAAATATATATGAGGGCAGTAGTGTTAGGGTTGTGTAGCTGATAAGATTTCAAGTGCTATTTTGTTCTCTGCTTAACTTGAAATGTACCAGGAAGATAGTATCTTTGTGTGGCTGACGAGAGTGAGAGCGTTAGGGTTTGGGTTTCCCCAGGAAGGATTGTGTAGCTGATAAGATTTTATATGTGATTTTGTTCTCTCCTTAAGTTGAACTGTACCAGAAAGATAATATCTTTGTGTATCTGATAAGAGGGGTAAGATTTCCCCAGGAAGGATTGTGTAGCTGATAAGATTTTAAGTGTGATTTGGTTGTCTCCTTACGTTGAAATGTACCAGGAAGATAATATCTTTGTGTAGCTGATAAAAGTGAGAGGGTTTGGGTTAGGGTTAGGGGTTAGGGGTTAGGGGTTAGGGGGTTGGGGTTGGGGTTAGGGTTTCCCCAGGAAGGATTGTGTAGCTGATAAGATTATATATGTGATTTTGTTCTCTCCTTAAGTTGAAATGTACCAGGAATATAATATCTTTGTGTATCTTATAAGAGTGAGAGCAGTAGGGTTGGGGTTGGGGTTAGGGTTAGGGTTAGGGTTAGGGTTAGGGTTAGGGTTAGGGTTAGGGTTAGGGTTAGGGTTAGGGTTAGGGTTAGGGTTAGGGTTAGGGTTAGGGTTTCCCCAGGAAAGATTGAGTAGCTGATAAGATTTTATATGCAATTTTGTTCTCTCCTTAAGTTTAAATGTACCAGGAAGAAAGTATCTTTGTGTAGCTGATAAAAGTGAAAGGGTTAGGGTTAGGGTTAGGGTTAGGGTTAGGGTTAGGGTTAGGGTTAGGGTTAGGGTTAGGGTTAGGGTTAGGGTTATTGTTAGGGTTTCCCCAGGAAGGATTGTGATTTGGTTCTCTCTTTAAGTTGAAATGTACCAGGAAGATAGTATATTTGTATAGCTGATAAGAGTGAGAGCGGTTAGGGTTTAGGGTTTAGGGTTTAGGGTTTAGGGTTTAGGGTTTAGGGTTTAGGGTTTAGGGTTTAGGGTTTAGGGTTTAGGGTTTAGGGTTTAGGGTTTAGGGTTGCTGATAAGATTTTCAGTGTGATTTGGTTCTCTCCTTAAGTTGAAATGTACCAGGAAGATAGTATCATTGTGCAGCTTACAAGAGTGAGAGCAGTAGGGTTAGGGTTAGGGTAAGGGTTAGGGTTAGGGTAAGGGTTAGGGTTAGGGTTAGGGTTAGGGTTAGGGTTACCCCAGGAAGGATTGTGTAGCTGTTAAGATTTTAAGTGTGATTTGGTTCCCTCCTTAAGTTGAAATGTACCAGGAAGTTATTATCTTTGTATAGGTGATAAGATTGAGAGGGGTTAGGGTTAGGGTTAGGGTTAGGGTTAGGGTTAGGGTTAGGGTTAGGGTTATCCCAGGAAGGATTGTGTAGCTGTTAAGATTTTAAGTGTGATTTAGTTCTCTCTTTAAGTTGAAATGTACCAGGAAGATAGTATCGTTGTGCAGCTGACAAGAGTGAGAGCAGTAGGGTCAGGGTTAGGGTTGCTGATAAGATTTTCAGTGTGATTCGGTTCTCTCCTTAAGTTGAAATGTACCAGGAAGATAGTATCTTTGTATAGCTGATAATAGTGAGAAGGGTTAGGGTTAGGGTTAG